>NC_068355.1:154080919-154202614 GCF_020536995.1 Dreissena polymorpha
TAGTCATGTAAATTGCTATATGTTATGCAAACCCCTTTAATCTCTTACAGCATTGTCAGTAAATTTCAAACTACTTTGTTAAGCAAATATTAACAGACTTCTGTTCAATAAAATAAGATTCATATGGCATGAGTAATTAGATAACAGCATTGAATAAAAATAACATATTTTGTAAATGAACATTAAGGTTATGAAAATATGAAAAGGAATAGCGTGTATGCTACAAATAAAAGAATGCAGACAGACACAAAAAACATATACTATATAACGCCCCCCCCCACCAAAAAATAAAAAGATGGGCTCTTCATCTACATTCCACACAAATCACTTATCACTGACATTGATTTGAAAATCCAATTTATAGTTTTAGATTTCATTTGAATTAATGAATAATAAAAATGGTTCAAATAGGACAATTACTTAAAAAGACATTTGACCTAACCAATAAATATACATTCATAACAAATGAATAAATACAAACTAATTGCAGACAAACCAATTAAGACATAACAAAACAAGAGGGCCTGAAAGGCCCAAAGTCGCTCACCTGAGATAAAAGAAATGACCTGGTTTTTGCAGCCCAAGATATCAATGGAACAAATGTTCTAACTAAGTTTCATGAAGAATGAACAACAAATGGCCCGCTGGCGGCCATGTTTTTCAACAGACCTGAACCAGTTTTGAACTCATCCAAGATAACATTGGGACAAATCTTCTGACAAAGTTTCATGAACATCTGACAATATATGTGGCCGCTACAGTGTTTACAAGGCAATTATTCATGACGCACAACGGAAGACAGAAAATTGATAAAAGGTGATCACAAAAGTTCACCATGAGCAAAAAATATTATGCTCAAAAAGATTGTCACCATGTTTGAAGATAATATTATTAAAACTAATTGAGTAAACTATATCAATATATGATAACAGCATTTGCCCTCAGCAAGTGTCATTCAAATTGAACTTAAAAAAATATTCACAATGTTTCACTATAAACAATTATAGACATACAAAACAAGATTTTATTATAGCCATATAAGGAAAAATGCCCTGCCCCTTGGAAGCCATTTTCTTCAAGCAAACATAATTTTTTTCGAACTCATCCAAGATATCATTGAGACCAATCTTCTAACAAAATTTCATGAAGATTGGACAATAAATGTGGCCTCTAGAGTGTTAACAAGGTTTTACTATAGCCATATAAGGAAAAATGCCCTGCCCCTGATGGCCATGTTTTTTAAGCAACCAAAACCATTGTTGTACTCATCCAAGATATCATTGGGACAAATCTTCTGACCAAGTTTCATGATGATCAGAAAATTAATTTGACCTCTAGAGTGTTAGCAAGATTTTACTATACATGTACCCATATAAGGAAAAAAGCCCCGCCCCCGTGGTGGCCATGTTTTTCAACCAACCGGCATCATTTTTTAAACTTGTCTAAGATATTATTGGGATGAGTCTTCTGACCGAGTTTCATGAAGATCGGTCTATAAATGTGGCCTGTAGAGTGTTAACAAGATTTTACTATAGCCTTATATAGCCATATAAGGAAAAATGCCCCGCCCCTTGGCGGCCATGATTTTAAAGCAAACGTAACCATTTTTGAACTCATCCAAGATATTACTAAGACAAATCTTCTGACCATATTTCATCAAGATTGGACAATAAATATGGTTTCTAGAGTGTTAACAAGGTTTTACTAAATATAGCCATATAAGGAAAATGCCCCGCCCCTGGCGGCCATGTTTTTAAACCAACCGGCATCATTTTCGAACTCATCCAATATATTGTTGGGATGAATCTTCTGACAAAGTTTCATGAAGATTGGACAATAAATGTGGCCTCTAGAGTGTTAACAAGATTTTACTTTAGCCATATATAGCCATATAAGGAAAAATGCCCCGCCCCTTGGCATCCATGTTTTTCAAGCAAAGGTTACCATTTTTGAACTCATCCAGGATATCAGTGGGACAAATCTTCTGAGCAAGTTTCATGAAGATTGGAAAATAAATGTGGACCCTAGAGTGTTAACAAGGTTTTACTATAGCCATATAAGGAAAAATGCCCCGCCCCCTGGCGGCCATGTTTTTCAATCAACCGGCATCATTTTCGAACTCATCCAAGATATTATTGGGATGAATCTTTTTACCAAGTTTTATGAAGATCAGACAATAAATGTGGCCTCTAGAATGTTAA
The DNA here is from genome assembly GCF_020536995.1 of Dreissena polymorpha. NCBI lineage: Eukaryota > Metazoa > Mollusca > Bivalvia > Myida > Dreissenidae > Dreissena > Dreissena polymorpha. The sequence goes on from NC_068355.1 coordinate 154,083,121, forward strand.
CAATATTTTACTATAGCCATATAAGGAAAAATGCCCTGCCCCTAATGGCAGCCATGTTTTTCAAGCAAACATAACCATTTTCCAACTCATCCAAGATATCATTGAAACCAATCTTCTGACCAAATTTCATGAAGATTGGACAATAAATGTGGCCTCACGGACGACGGACAAAAAGCGATCACAAAAGCTCACCATGAGCACGTTGTGCTCAGGTGAGCTAAAAATAAATAACACAAGAAGTCTGTTCAAACAGAAAAATTCCTTCAAAGAACACATATACAAATACAATTAATAATGTTTGAACAGTGACATTACAAATGTATTAATACATATTATATTGATTATTATATTTCCTCTTTAATTTAAGAAATAACAACAAGTATAAATGATCCCAAAATTGTTAAATGTTCTATTTATGTACAGTGCTTTAAACAATGATAATAAATATGCAGGTCTTTCATGGCTATTCTTGCAACGAAAGAACAAACAATAACTTTAATAGCTTATTTATGGAGTTCTCATGGTGCATCCACCGATAATTTCTGACCTAATCTTGAAGCAAAAGAACAGTTCTATCATCACTCAATAATCAAATGCTGGACTTAAATTAAAATGATTTGTATTTAAGAGATAACTTCATAAACCGCTTTTTTGTTTTATTGCATTTAAAGCCTCAGAAAATTAGAGTAGTTTTGGGAAATATGGAATAAAGAATTCATGTCAAGTATACAATATACACAATAAACCAAAAAAAAAATTAATTAAAATACAAATCAATAAAGAGGATGACAAAACTATCGAAAGGCAAGAATTAAGTCAGAAAAAAATCTGAACCAGAACAAGATAGAACCACAACCTAGACTGGAAAAGAACTACACAAATAATGTTCATCATTTGACAAAAATGTGTTTTCTATATCTTCTTTTTTATGGAAAAGAAGATAACAAGATAGTACTTTTATTTTGAATCCTTTCCTGTGTCATTCAGGGAATAAAAACCAGCCATGGACATGATGTAAAGAAAGGGGCACAATGTCATAAGGCACCTTATAGTGAGATGACATTGCCATACTGTGATCTTGTGTAGCAAAGTCTATTTCTTTTTAAGAAAAGTTGATATTGCTGGGAAGCTATGACGAAATGTAACGCAAAATTGGGTCTGATGCCATATGCGGCCAGCAAATTACCAGACACCATGATCTCAATTAATGACAACATGTGACCTTGCATAGATTTATATCAGCCAGCCAAACTACTATCCCGGCTCCACCAAAAAAAAAAACTAACTATTTTTCTAAAAATTTTAAGCAAATAATGAGTGTATCTATTAAACAATTGTTAACCATGTCTATATACATATATTTTGCAAATTTAAATGTATATTAAATATTTGCTCATCTAACCTATAGAAATGGTTTTGTCATTTATGTTAATTTATCACCTTTTTCCTTACTGTTGTTGTTTCTTTTTTATTTGACTCAATACCGAAATGAGGATATCTTATCATGTTGACATTCTTTGTAAATGTATGTGTTTTGAGTATGTAAGTCTTGAATGAAATGTCTGTCTTTCTGTTTGTCTGTCTTCACAAATGCATATTGCATAAGACCCATTTTTGCACTACACAGCACATGGTTGTTTTGTAACATTTTAAATTATTACAAAAGTATCAATATGCAGTCTAATTTTTTTTTGAAAACATGATAAAGAATTTGACATTGCCAACATGTTAAGTTTTTTAAGTGCAAATATGTACAAAATAACGCGGTTGTTGGTAAACAGACACTACTTAAAGTTAGAAAAACAAAACGGAATACAAAAGTCTTTTCATTTGACTTTGAATTTACATTCAAAATATAAACAGTGGTGCCAGCAGATGTCAGCAAGAGTACCTTGGCCATTCTAAACCCTCATGACTCGAAATAAGTTTAGGAAAGGACTGGGTTTTCTAGGTTTGGTTCCATCCACTCAATATCTACCATAATTGGGGTAATGAAGACCACGAGGTTAGTGATACAATATATTTAATAATACATGTATGTTCATAACACCCCTGGGGCTGGCTGTGGAGTTATGATTTTTTATATAATGGGCCTACTGCAAATTTTTCTCACATGAAAGGGCCCCCAGTACACTTCCCCGCAATAAAAACGTGCAGATGTGTTTTATTGCCCCTGCTACACAAGGGGATTAGCACTAATTTCCTCGAACAAACTGATATACATGTACAAAAAGAAGAGACACACCGTTTGGTCTATGCGCTCCTGAGATTTAATGGTAGCTTACTGAATCCTAAGTTTGGATACATGGACAAAAAATGAATTTGTATTATGTTAATTACATTTTGTGTCATATATTTAACAAAATTCTTATGTTTAGATTTTGGTTTGAGGCTTTAATTAATACATGTATGTAAAGTTTGAGATAGAACACAATAAAATAAAACAGAATCTAAACTAGAGCTTTGTCACAGACGTGACATATACCCCCACGTGCCGCATTGACACAGACTATTTTGCATGCTGTCTTCACAAAACAAGAGAATCAAATTTATGGCTATTTTTAAGAATTATAATGCCATTATCATTTATGGCCATTTTAACCTTTGAACTCTTGAATTCTTTCGCATGACATGCCATCCAAATTTATGGCCACTTTTTTAGTTTTGAATTCCAAGTGTGACCTAGACCTTGGAGTTATCGACATAATTCTTTCGCATGACTCATCGCTCAATGATTGTGAACAAATGAACCAGGTATTTTAAAAATCTCACAATAAATGACATAGTAATGGCCCAGACAAGATCATTTATGGCCATTTTTGGCCTTTAAACTCACAGTGTGACCATGACATTGCAGATATTGGCGTAATTCTTTTGCGGGACACACCGTCCAATAATAGTGAACAAATGTGCCAAATGATTTTAAAATTTCACAATGAACAAAATAGTAATGGCCCCCACAAACTCATTTATGGCCATTTTGACCTTTGAGCTCAGTGTGACCTTGACCTTGGAATTATCAACGTAATTCTTTCGCGCGACACACCGTCCAATGTGGGTGAACAAATATGCCAAATGATTTTTAAATTTCATAATGAACGACATAGTTATGGCCCGGACAAGCTCATTCATGGCCATTTTTGACCTTTGAACTCAAAGTGTGACCTTGACCTTGGAAATATCGACGTAATTCTTTTGCGCTACACACCATCCACTGATGGTGAACAAATATGACAAATGATTTTAAAATCTCACAATGAACGACATAGTTATTGCCCAGACAAGCTCATTTATGGCCATTTTTAATCTTTGAACTCAAAGTGTGACCTTGACCTTCATTATATCGACGTAGATCTTTCGCGCGACACACCATCCCATGATGGTGAACAAATTGGCCAAATGATTTAAAATCTCACAATAAATGAAAAAGTTATGGCCCGGACAAGCATTTGACCCTTGAACTCCAAGTGTGACCTTGACCTTGGAGATATCAACGTACTTTTTTCACACGACACACCGTCCCATGATGGTGAACAAATGTACTAAGTTATTTTAAAATCTAACGATAGATGACGTAGTTATGGTCCGGACAAACTTTCCATTTAAAACACACTAAGTGACCCCATGACCTAGTTTTTGACCCGGCATGATCCATATTCAAACTTGACCTATACATCATCAAGATACAACTTGTGACCAAGTTTGGTGAAGATCGGATGAAATGTCAGGACAGACCGACAGACCTACCGACCGACAAAGTGACTCCTATATAGACCCCATTACCAATGGTAATGGGGGTATAAATATTATGCATACCTAAGCCAGTGATTTGCTGAGAACAATAAAATGGCACTGTATGGAATATTGCTGAAAAAATAGCAAACCAAATAATACATAAAAATTTATAATGAGCTCAACTGAATAATGACCGTAATTTGGCCTACCAATAATTCCAAAAACATGCAGAAAACGCCAATTACAAGGGATAAACTCCCAAACCATCATATATTTATATCACAACTAACATCAGTTTAATAAACAGATAACAGGTATATTTGCTATTATCACAACACAGGAATATTGTAGTGCCTATCATCTTCTGCTAACAAAGTGACAACAGGCCAAGAGTCAGTGCCGTCCTCAGGGTAGTAGGCTACAAAATCTTCCTCGTTAAACTGACTCAGGCGGAGAACTCTAATACGGACACCCAGGCTGTAACCTAACAGGCACATTTCCACCTGAATAATGTAAGAGAACAAAATGTACTACAAAATCACAGGGTATTTTATAACTGCAACAATCAACAGAAATTTACATTTAAACATTTTGTTGCAATAGGATAAACAACTGAAATAGCCATTCAGAAGTATACAACTTTATTGAAATAGTGGGGTCTTCTCTAAACTATCTTTGTTCTGTCCATAGACTTTGCTGGAGATTGACCCAAGATGGCATGGATTAGTTGTAGCTCAATAACTTGCCAGAGATGTTCATGTTATTCATCAACATTTGGTATGGTTCCATTGGCAGTACAATGACTATTGCTTGGATGTATTGTTTTTTTTTATTTCCTTCACGAGTCATTTCAACTCAGGAAACACACAATTCTTTTTGTGGTAATTTAAATATATATTTATATGATTTTGTTTGTCCATATATTTTACTTACTTAACTTTATCAGCCAATATTTAATAATCCCACGCACTTCTAGTGCAGGTGAATAATTAAACAAACAAAACATTTAAATAACAAAGCAAATGAAAAACTGTGAGTGTTAGTGATACAAGCAATTACATTTGATTACCTGTTCCAGTCCACCAGAATTGCCGACACTATTAAGATGGTTTTTAATGAATGCTGCCACACTCTCCGAGGTGTCCCTCGCAAACAGCAGCCATGCAAACACAGGCACATTCCTGCCCTGCTCCATATCACCATGGAGACGTAGTGCACTCAGTGCCATCAGCAGTTTGACTCCTTCCATAAGGTCAAGGTCACAGTCAGGGTCAGAGTTCAGAGAGTCCACCAAGGATTGTTCCTTGTCTGCATTGCTGGAATGTTCTTTCATCTGTTCAATCTGAAACAGTCCATGTACAATGTGAAATGTACATAACATAATATGGTTCAATCTTTCAAGTTTAGAATTTCAGATTTTATTCAAGTTATTACAACAAGTAAAATTTGTGATTTTTATAACATAAATATTTTACTAAGTATTGGAATAGGTGCATTCATTCAACATATCTTATGCATAAAAACGTTCTTATTGCTTTAAAACACAAAATATAATATTTTATAAAGTTTTCAATGATTATATGAACAAAATCACTTCATTTTGTAAACTTTGCATTGCCACAATTGAATTTCAGACATTCAAATTCCTATAAACAAAAACATTCTTGGAACTGCTTAAAGCTTTGCATACTTTATGAAGCCTTTTTAACACACCTTTGCATAGTACGTGTTCAGACACTTGTTCATCAATTCAAGCTGATTTTGTGTTGTAAAATCCCTGCGTTTAGCAAATGTCCATTGACGAAGACCTGAAGATTTGTAATTGTAGGCCGAGGCAAGCGCTTGCATAGCATCATCTCTGGAAGACCAAGTGTTCAAGGGAGGTAATCCACTGATCAAAGTCTGAACAACAGCACTTCTAACACCGCAATAGTTGTCTCCCCTGATCCGACGTAGATGACAGGACCGGCAATGGTTGGGAATAGCTCTATAAGCCTGCATAACAAACAAGAACAATAGATTTTGTTCCATTAAAGTTGAAACACATGCATAGATTTTGCATTAAACTTGCAGTGCAATTTTAATTTTGATGCAATTTTAATTTTAATACATGATTTTTATATTTAGTATTAACTTATTAATATGCATGCATTACAAAACTGAATTAGTAAAAGAATATCTATGTTTAAAGCAAGTGAATGCAACTTATTAGTTTTATTCAGCACAAAAAACATTAATGATAAATATACAAGAATAAAAGTTAAAAAGAAGTGGTACCGGATCATCTACAAAATTAAGAGCTGAACACATCTTTTAGTTTGAACAGTCAACAATTCATTCATGTATTAAAAACAAGTATAAGATTTTTTCATATAACACATAGGTCAGTTTTGGGTTCTAAGCCAAATAGGAAAACATTTACCTGTATCTCTATAAACTAGATCGTTATTAATTTCATTTAAGTAAACACAATTTGATTAGGTACTATAAAAAGAGAATTATTTTTTATATTTAACATACCGATGATATGTGTTTATTTTCATACATTGCTTAAGAATCAGCAAATAAAATGTTTGATGTTAAAATGGTATATTCTTTCTTTAAAAGCTCAAAAAATAGCCTGTAAAATTCAAATCCTATTTCCCTGCTCCTTTCAAATGTTAGACCAACCTGTCTCATGAGGCAGGCTTTCGGAGTGTCCCCTCGCCATTCACTGTCTGCGTATTCCTCTATTGATACTCTGTCACAAATATTGAGAATCACGTTTAACTTTGTCTTCGATTCCTTGTCTAATGTTTCCACTTTCTCGGTCACTATTTTCTGAAATTCAAAACTCTGGGTTAGTCATTTCTATAGAGAATTTCTTAAAGGTCCTTAATGAAGTCTCCTCATAATCAATATTATCAATTATTATCTTCAGAAGAGCACAACATCATCAACAACATGATACTACAAATCAATGCAATCACCATTATCACCACAAGAATAAGGTAGATTGTAAATATAAATATTCGTGTTTACAATACAAAACCAAAAAAAAAATTCCTTGTGGATTGTATCCATGTCTTATACATAAAATTCTATCACAAAAGAAAAAAGAAAGGATATCATGTTTCTCATTTTATTAATCAGATTAGTTTGTTGAAGATTGCTAGTGATCGTGGTGTCCACAGAAAAAACAATTGGCTTAAATAAATGAATATCTGTCTACAAGTGAGATTTGTAATTGAGAAATTGTCCATGAAATTATTTTTTCTCTAGGAATTTGATTGCAAACAAATTGACAATTACTTTAATTCTATTTCTAATGGCTTACAATCTCCAGTTAAACTGATTATTTTAGGAGATTGGCAAGTTTTTTTCCCAACAAATGTGTGACAATTGTCTGTCATCAAGTTGTTAAGTGAACAAGATTAATCTGTTAAATTGATTTGTCAAATGATTTGTTGACAAGTTTAAGGTGAGATTACAATGTATACATTTAAAAAAAGCCTGCTTTGTTCTTTGATTTGAGTGGATGACAGGTAACTGGTAGACAACGCCAATCAGAATTATCTATTGTTTACATTTCTGCTTTTAGAATGCAGTACAGTCCACTCTCGTTATCTCGAAGTCGGTGGGAAGGAGAAACAAGATGTGTTTGTGAAACACCAATGTCCCCCTATATGATGTTTGACATTGTAAGATGACCTTGACCTTGTGAAGGATGACCTTGACCTTGACCTTTCACCACTCAAAATGTGCAGCTCCATGAGATACACATGCATGCCAAATATCAAGTTGCTATCTTCAATATTGCAAAAGTATTCATAAAATAAGCGATTTGGGCCACATATATTTGACCTCTGACCTTGAAGGATGACCTTGACCTTTCACCACTCAAAATGAGCAGCTCCATGAGATGCACATGCATGCCAAATATCAAGTTGCTTTCTTCAAAATTGCAAAAGTATTCATAAAATGAGCGATTTTGGCCACATATAATTGACCTCTGACCTTGAAGGATGACCTTGACCTTGACCTATCACCACTCAAAATGTGCAGCTCCATGAGATACACATGCATGCCAAATATCAAGTTGCTATCTTCAATATTGCAAAAGTATTCATAAAATGAGCGATTTTGGCCACATATATTTGACCTCTGACCTTGAAGGATGACCTTGACCTTTCACCACTCAAAATGTGCAGCTTCATGAGATACACATGCATGCCAAATATGAAGTTGCTATCTTCAATATAGCAAAAGTTATTGCAAAATGTTAAAGTTGGCGCAAACAGACAGACAGACAGACCAACACACCAACAAACAGGGCAAAAACAATATGTCCCCCACTACTATAGTGGGGGACATAAAAATATCGAGATAACGAGAGTTTGAGATATCCGATTAGGCGTTTTCAAAGACAAAATGAGACGAAAATTTACCTTGTTTTTAACATCTATATACCTGCTAAGTGGTCTAACTAAAGCCGTAAATATGTGGCATAATACTCTCTACTGACCTATCTATTACCTGATATATACTATTTTTACGATGCGCGATTAAATTTGCTATTTAAATGCTTAAAATGACGTTTTAAGTGTTACTGAATTGCATGAACACATGCGGTTATCATTTTCTAAACTGTCGAGTAAACATCTGGCTATTTAAAGTTATGATGCAATGGACGTCCAATCAAGACGAGGGTTTTTCATCTGAACATGCGTAAATCACGTTCCGGAATACTGAACTGTACATGTACATTGTGTAGTTTGAAATGCAAAGTTCAATCGATTATTAGTACAGGATAAAATAAACCCACGGGTTATAAAGTGACAGGCCTTACTCAAGTGTTAATGGCTAACGACATTACACACGTGTGGTCATTGATTCAATTAATGGATCAATTATCTGCCGCACAGTATCGAGAGCAGCCGGGCGAAGCAGGACGGTGAAGTATCAAAGAAAAATTTCTCACCTTAGCTGACACTGGGACAGTTATTCGCACTTCGAGATAAACCACAGTAAATACATGTAAAATTGGGACTCTGGACAAATTTTTATATCGAGATATCGAATTATTCGACATGATGATCAATGAGCAATCAACACATAAGCTTTAATTTCTATGGTTGAAATTAAGTGGAGTATTTCTTAATGTTTGCAGTTCTTGGGCCAGACTCACCAGATTTCCTGTGCCTGTATTGATTGGGTCACTATTTGTGATGGAGACACTGGCCAAGGGGGCGGTGCTGTACGTGTCACTGTCGCTGGGGGTTGTCTCACTGGCCGTGTCATCCACATCACTCAGCCTCTCCCCCTGGACCCCTCCATTTAAATCTGAGGTTACTGCGTTGTTCATCACTGGGGAAATTATGTGAATGCTTTAATGTCTCACTATTTCATTTATAACAAGAGATGTGTTTGTCAGAAACACAATGCCCCCTATTGCGCCGCTTGACCTTTGACCTTGAAGGATGACCTTGACCTTGAACTTCCACCACTTAAAATGTGCAGCTTCATGAGAATGCCGCTTTGAAAAAAAATTAGTGTTTTTTTTAACTTTGACCTTGAAGGATAACCTTGACCTTGAAGGATGACCTTGACCTTGAACTTCTACCACTCAAAATGTGCAGCTTCATGAGAACGCCGATTTTATTTTTTATTTTTATTTTACCTTTGACCTTGAAGGATGACCTTGACCTTGACGGATGATCTTGACCTTGAACTTCCATCACTCAAAATGTACAGCTTCATGAGAACGCCACTTAAAAACAATTATTTTTTTACCTTTGACCTTGAAGGATGACCTTGACCTTGAAGGATGACCTTGACCTTGAACTTCCACCACTCAAAATGTGCAGCTTCATGAAAACGCCGCTTTGAAGAAAAAAAAATTGACCTTGAAGGATGATCTTGACCTTGAACTTCCACCACTCAAATGTGCAGCTTCATGAGAATGCTGCTTTGAAACATTTTTTTTTAACCTTTGACCTTGAAGGATGACCTTGACCTTGAACTTCCACCACTCAAAATGTGCAGCTTCATTAAGATACACATGCATGCCAAATATCAAGTTGCTATCTTCAGTATTTAATAAAATTTCTATTTATCATTTGGCAGGTATAGAAATCATCTCCCTTTAAAGGTTATTACTTCCCTTGAATTTTGTCCAATGCAACCGGGGGGGGGGGGGGGGGGGGGGGGTCTCACAGTCAATTATGACCATGTCAGACATCACTGACAACCAAGGCCTGTGGTTTAAAAGAGATCATAGCCAGAGTTGATCATGCATCTATGGACATGACATAAGTCCACAGGTATGAAATGATCATCAAAGAAATTATAATTGTATCATTAAATAAAAAACTTTAAAAAATCAATCATTTGGGTTATAAATAATCAAAATAATAAATCTGTACAGTAACTGTAAAAAGAACTTCAATTCTTGGTAAGGAAATATATAATATGAGATTTATAATTATATAAATTACTTCCCTTGAAAATAATTGTCTGTAACAAATCTCTATTTTTAGAAGCAAATAATTAAAAGCCACTACCATGACTGTAGATTCACCCCTCAAAATGTGCAGCTCCATGAGATACACATGCATGCAAAATATATAAAGTGGCTATGTTCAATATTGAATAATTATCTCCTTTTAAAGCTTATTACTTCCCTTAAATGTGTATTTTTTACCGTAGATGTTGAAGGATGACCTTGACGTTGACCTTTTACCACAATGTGTTTGTCAGAAACACAATGCCGCCTACTGCGCCGCTTTGATTTATTTAACAAAAATATATACGTGGGCAGGTCTGATAACTATGTCAATTTAAAGCTTATTACTTCCCTTGATTTTGTTTTTTCGACCCTAGGCCTTGAAGGATGATGTTCATCTTGAAATTTTACCACTCAAAATGTGCAGCTCCATAAGATACACATGCATGCCAAATATCAAGGTACTATCTTCAATATTTAAAAAGTTATGGCCAATGTTAAAGTTTTTCGGGCGGAGGGACAGAGTGACACACTGACATACTGACTGACGGACAGTTCAACTGCTATATGCCACCCTACCGGGGTCATAAAAACTGCTGAGGTAAATATTTTCATGTGTCTAGTAGTTGCTACCACAATGTGCTAACAATCAGACAGGAATGAGGAGATGCTTATAAAACAGTAAATAACTAAATATTTCAAACAAGACCTTGGGGGATATTTAATTCAGCAAATAGAAATTATTAGTACATTATTGTAGGACTGATAACTACAGTATTTCCTCTGGTTGATTGGAAAGACTTAAGTTTCAGCATAATACAATTAATATAGGATTATAGGATAATGAAAGCAACACTTCTTCATTGGGTTGCACTATTGCTCTCCAAGAAAACAATGTGCATGTACTGTTCCTCACAAAGGCAGCCAACATAACTCACCAGGGGCCAAAGCAATGCGGTTATCCACGCCATCTACTGGAGAGACCAATTCAGAGCGCTCCTCGATTCTTGGCAACACTCTGGTGCCTGAATAAATAGAACTAATAGATGTCCAAGATCTGAGTGCAGCAAAAACAATAGGGTGGCTTCATACTGCAAAATCATTATTATACATTGTGTATGTGTAACATAAATTTTCACACATGGGTAAACCTATCAAAAAATTGAGTCGCGTTCTGAGAAAACTAGGCACAATGCATGTGCGTAAAGTGTCGTCCCAGATTAGCCTGTGCAGTCCACACATGCTAATCAGAGACGACATTTTCCACTTTTATGACATTTTTCGTTTAAATGAAGTCTCTTCTTAACTAAAATCCAATTTAGGCAGAAAGTGTCATCCCTGATTAGCCTGTGCGGACTGCTCAGGCTAATCTGGGATGACACTATACGCACATGCATTAAGCCCAGTTTTCTCAGAACAAGACTCAATTAAACATTATTGACAAACAATTATTCCCAAAGGTTAATGTGTGTACAGCCAAAATTACTGTATGCACGGACGACATTATTATCAAATGTAATCCACAAATACTTCCTACAATTGCAATTTGCAATTCAAATCACTTCTGAGTATGCATTACACTGTTTTTAGCTTACACTTAAGATTTCATGTGGAAAGAACGTAGTAAAACTGTATCTATACTACTAACTAAGAAGATTACTCTGTACTAGGGATTATAGCACATATTTGTCACATCCTTCATGCTCATTTTGTGTACTGTGTTTTTCCAGGAATGTTGTATCTCTATTAGTCAACACGCTGCAGATCACACAAAAATAAACATATGTGATCAAAACCTGATTGAACAAGTTTTTGTGATATCATTAGCAAGAATTAAAATCATAATAATTTGTATTAGTTGGCTTTATCATAACAATGGTCAAGTCAATTTGCACAAGATAAACAGGGCCCATTTCCTATAGTGACTAATCCAGCTGATAATCCACTAACACATTTCAGTTTTACCAATATAATTTCCACTATTTCTTTAGAAATTCAACAAATGCTGTGTACATGAAATTTCATGCAAATGAATATGGAATATTATGCAGTAAAAATTGCTAGCTTAAATTCATTCAGTTATATATAAAGCTTTTAACCCTTCCAGTGCTGGAACCGAATTTTGAAGGCCTTTGCAAACAGTTTGGATCCAGATGAGACGCCACAGAACGTGGCGTCTCATCAGGATCCAAACTGTTTGCTATTGTGATAGTATTTTTTGAAAAAAATCTAAGAAAATTCTAATTTTAGAAATTCAGCAGACAACATTTTAGCAGACCACAAATTTCCCAGCATGCAAAGGGTTAAGGTGAAACAGTTTATATGGAGCTACAGTTGGCGCTGGACCCTTAAATCATTCACATCTTTTCCAACAACAAATTTCTGGATTTTTTAGTTCATGCTACACTCTATAATGATCAAAACAATGCTTACAGAAAAGAAACAGCTGCACATAACGTAATGTACCTTTTCTATTTTCTATTTATGAATCTCCCTGCATAATAATAATGTACCACTTTCTCATGCATCAACAATAATTTTTTTTATCTCATGTAATATTTAACAGCGGAAATTTTATACTTTTTCAAAGTCTAGATATCTTAGTTTGTCCAGTTTCTTTATTATTCATATACGCTCATTACTTTCACAAAGCAGTTTTACATAAGATCTTTATTATCAAAATCACTACTAACATATTCTCCATGATCTACATAACACTTTTTTTGTAATCGTGGTCTTGTTGAGAAATCTTTAAAGACAAGATTTAAACAAAATAATAGCTATACATATCATTTTTCAAACGAAAAATATAAGTAATCCATGATAAAATGTCCCAACACAAAGCATAACCAGTAAATAAATGAAGGGATTAACAAGGATTAGTAAATTGAGGTCACTACAAAATTGAAATAATACAAAAAAGCTAATTTTATGTAATGCGCAAGGCATGCATTAGTGGTCCTTAACTCTTTCAGTGCTGGAACCAAATTTTGAAGGCATTTGAAACAGTTTGGCTCCAGATGAGACGCCACAGAACATGACGTCTCATCAGGATCCAAACTGTTTGCTATTCTGATAGTATTCTTTGAAAAAAACACGAAAAAAATGCTAATTTTAGAAATTCAGCAGACAGCCAATTAGCAGACGACAAATTTCCCAGCATGCAAATGGTTAAAAGTATTAAACCAAAATATATAGAAAACTTCAAAGAGTAACAGTATGCATATTTTTAAATCATAGTACCATAAACCATAAATATTTCACTAAAGTATTACCCTAGACAAATCATTTCACAGTGTTGACAGTCTGTGACAGTTAACAAGATTATTTTATGTTGCTGTTACAAAATTACAGTACAGCACAATCACGCTAGAAAATCCCTGGGCAAATTGGTATTAAGGAATATTCATCGATTTATTTCAGAAGTATAGTGTAGTCATTAACCCTGAATATTTCCTATAATCCTTTGATTCTCTATTATAGGCCAAATCTGCATATGTTACTAAAAGCCAAATGGCCTGAATGATGGAATGTAATATCCTATCATTACTAATGTGGCCGTGTTTTGCTACACATTATATTTGATTCAATTTAATCATCATGCAGAAAAGAAAAGACCAACTAAAACAAGAGATTGCCAAGCAAAATGGTCCCCTACCGTTGAAATTCCACCATTATCAGATTTTTTTTTTTTATTGTTGCCATAGCAACCAGAATTCTTGACGTAGGAACAAAATGAAATGACATGCATAATCTCCATATTGCCATCTATCCATGTTTAAAGTTTCATGAAAAAAATATCAAGAACTTTTAAAGTAATCGCAGGATCCAGAAAAGTGTGATGGACTGACAGACAGAGCCCAAACAGCAAGTCCCCTCCGGTTTCACCAGTAGGGGACAATAAGAGATGTCACAAGACAGCATTCTCTACTATTATTACGCTTTAATGGTATAATGTACTTTTTCCAATCACTTGATACAATAACCTTGAAGAGTTATGTGAAGCTCAATATGTATGGAGTTACCAGAGATAAATAAACCTGAATACACATGTATTCATATATGTTAAAAGGTGCTGTATTAAACTAAATACAGGTCACACTTTCAATATAATATCTTCAATCAAAACAGATCTGTATTTTCAAGTTAATTTTAATTAAAATTTTCTAAGTACATAATTGCTATTATTCTACTAAATTGAATGTCAAAGTTATGGACCTCAGAGTCAATGATCATACATGATTCCGGTGTTAGCTACTCAGAACTTGAGTTTTTTCATACAAACCTTAACCTGATATTTTTAAGTACATGACTTCTACTTACTTACTACTGGCAGCATGAACCAATGATTTTTTTAAACATAATTTAAATATGTCAAATGCCTGCAGGAATAATATTTAAGGTATTAGAAAGCATTTTCTTTTTGTTTTAATGGATTACTTTGAAAATTCTATTTTTTATGAATTTTTTAGCAACAAGGGGTAATGAACTTTAAAATAATGTTATTGAATTTCTAACCAAAAACTGGTTCCATGGGAATACTGGATGAAATGCACACTTTTTTTCAAAAGAATCCAAATTCTAATGCTTTTTCTTGATAAAATATCTCCTATACTAACTAGAAATACCACTTTTGATCAGAAAATTAATACAAAAAGATGTTTTAGTTGTTTTTAATTTCAATAAGCATACTGTTTACGTTCTGTTCATATCTTCCTAACAATCTGTTATGTCATCATTTTTATAGGACAATATTTAATGTATTGTTTTTTTATAATTTTGAAATGAAAACATTAATATTGTTTAAGACTAATAAACAAAACATACTATTTTAAAGTGATTTTTGTTGTAATTATTGGCATTTTATTTTACATGTTGAGCAAGTTTAGGTAAATCTTTACCTATGTATTTTTTTCAAACTATATATATACAATTAACATCTTTGTACCGAAAATGTGTTATAAGATAAAAGTTTCTCAATAAAAATAACTAAAACTAAATAATAACTCAATTTTAAACATATGTGTGTCATAATTTCAAAAATAAGTGGCTGGCTGAAGCTAAAGTAACTGATAAAACAATCATAAGAAGGATAAACTGAAGTATGATTTTTCAATGGTTTATGCGCTAAATTTGAGATGTCTTTTCTAGCAGTTAAATAAAGTGTTCCTGACCAAAATCAATGTTATATTACTTTCAAATCATTTATGTATTGGTATACAACAAGAAAGTGGTAAAATATTTGCGGAAAACATAAGAATTTTTTACGAAAACTTGTCTGCTGAAATTTACCGAGATGTTCCGGAAATGACCGATCGTCGGTTTCCGAAAATAATACATGTCGTGGTTTCTGAAAAACAAAATGGATGTACCCAAAGATTTTGGTGTTATTGACTATTACTGGTTGATAAATGTATGATTTTGCTTCTTTTTGAAAAAAGTGATGCTTTCAAGGCTGATAAACTTGAAATATGAAAGCTATTCGGTCGTTTGGCCTTTGTTTGTCAATACATCTGTACGATCGGTAATTTCCGTAACCACTCGTAAAATTGTAGCAGACACAAGTTTTAATCACAATACTTATGTTTTCCACTTATATTCGACAACTTTCTTGTTCAATATCAATACATAAATGATTTCAAAGCAATATTTTATTGATTTCAGCAAGAAACATCGTCTATAACCGCGAAAAAAAAAATTCCGAACTTTTTGGTTTACGATTTTAATTTTCTAAATAGCTTGCATAGAGCATGGCATTGAATGTTATGCAAGATAAATGTCTCTACTTTCTTGATTGGATGATTTCAGACTGTTTAATCCAATCAGAAAAGAGCTTTAAAACGTAATTTAGACCCATGTTAAGCGAGATAATAAAGAACCACTTTTTGGTTACTGCCGATTTGTGACATCACGAGTTGCCTCCCTTGTTGGTTCATGCTACTACTGGTCAAAGTTATGGGACTTGGGCAGTGACCTCACATCAGAAGGGGTAATCACACGAGGATCAAGATGGTGACGTCCTTGCTATATAACCTATATTAATCATGTTTGATTTGTAAATGATGCTCACTTTCCAGCCATATCAGTAAAAAAGTGAAAAGGGTTTATTTTGTATTAAACCATAGGATGACTTATGCCCCCTTTAAACGCTTGATAGAAGTTATGAGCTTTTTTCGAAACCTAAACGCAGATTTCGAATCCTAAGCGCGGACTCTAGGTTCAAGGTCAAGGTCACAGGGGTCAAAATTTGTGTGCGTATGGAAAGGCCTTGTCCATATACACATGCATACCAAATATGAAGGTTATATCTCAAGGGACATAGAAGTTATGAACATTTTTCGAAACCTAAACGCAGATTTCGAAACCTAAACGCGGACCCTATCTTCAAGGTCAAGGTCACAGGGGTCAAAATTTGTGTGCCTATGGAAAGGCCTTGTCCATTTACACATGCATACCAAATATGAAGGTTATATCTCAAGGGACATAGAAGTAATGAGCATTTTTCGAAACGTAGACGCAGTTTTCGAAACCTAAACGCGGACCCTAAGTTCAAGGTCAAGGTCACAGGGGTAGAAATGTGTGTGCGTATGGAAAGGCCTTGTCCATATTCACATGCATACCAAATATGAAGGTTATATCTCAAGGGACATAGAAGTTATGAGCATTTTTTGAAACCTAAACGCAAAGTATGAGGGAAAGACGGACAGACAGACGGATAGTCTGATCACTATATGCCCCCTTTTCTTCGAAAGGCGGCATAAAAATTGTTCCAGATTCGCAAATTTTCATTGTTATTATATTTGTAAGGAAACAGTAATACTGAACATTTACCATGCTCTAATATATCCATTATATGCATCTTTTGATGAATTAAAAACCTGAAAATTATAAAGCATTGCAATCTGAAACAATTGAATAAGTTGGAAAGTTCTGTTTTTGACGTTATATTTTGTAATACTATGAGGATTGCTTATATTTTTAGCATAAAATACGTGTCCTTCATTGCATGAGCACGGGCAGCCCAGTGGTCAAAGTGATACACTTTTACTCTAGAGCTCCAGGAGTCAGTGGTTCCAGCCCAGTTGAGGGTCACTTTTTTTTTCTTTTAGGCCAGAGTTTTATTATTTTCTGTTTAACGTGATATTTTTTGTAAAGTTTGAGTAGGAGGCAGAGCCCCAGATAAGGGTCGTATTTTCCTAATTACGAATTATTTTCAAGTCCGTTACGTATTTATTTTAAAATTTTGTCATACCATAAAGAATTACAAAATCAAGTTACAAATATTATTTTTACATCGGTTCGTATCGATTTTTATTGAGTTCTTTTCGCGTATTAAAGATCTTTTCGGTGCTTATATAGAATGGTTATCGGGTTTGTTTTACAAAGCGCATTTTTTTCCAATAAAAGCGGCGTGTACAGTCTATCTGTCAAAAAAACAATGGCGGCGCCCAGAGAGCGTCTTAAAAAACTGCAAAGCGTGCAAAAACACGCTTTTAACATATTGTACGCAAAGTGAGCCGAAGTTGAATGTTAAGAAAGACATTATAGAAAAGATTTTATACAATGTTGTATGTTCAGTTGCCGACACAGTCGGAAAAGCTAACAAAAATGCTGCACAAGGGGTCAAAACTTAAACCAAAAAAAACATTGAACGAGTGGAAGGGACAATTCCCGTTGCTAATCGTTGAATAGATTGAAGGGGATACCTGTTTTAATTGTGGAATGTGTAAAAATTCACCGAAGGCATGCGATGTAAGCACAGTTTGGGCATATGAAGGTATTTGAAAAATAAAATTGTATAATACTGAATAGACACTGCTGAACTCATATAAATAAAGTTGCTAGTATGTTTATTTTGATTTTTTGCATGAAAATAACCATTATTATTTATCTTTAGGTCATTTAGAAAAGTTAAGAATTATTTTCCAAAACTTAGTAGTAACGTTAAGAATAAAATTTCAGAGTTAAGAAATCTTTTTGAAAATCTGGTAGTAACGTTAAGAATTTCACAAAACCTTATCTGGAGCTCTGGTAGGAGAGAAAAAAATAAAAACTCAAAAAAGTTTCCTAGGAAAATAAAATAAAAATAAAGCATAATAAAAAAAAATATTTTTTATTTTTGGAAGTTACTGAAAACAGTAAAAATAACTACCTGTAAACTTGCCTAGTATTGCCAGACAGTGTCCAGTCAGTATAAAGTGTGAGGGGTCTCAAAAAAGTTTAAAAACATGAAAAGAAGTTAAATGTTTAAGCAAACTTTTGAGTACACACAAACTGTTGAAAAAGCAGATGGTGTCAATCACAACAGCATACCATGAGCATTTCTGCTCAGGTGAGCTAATAGTAAGAACAATTACAGCTAATTAACAGTTTTACAGGGGTCGACCTAGGGTCAAATTTTGGGGAGAAGTGACTTCTGTCTTGACTGGCATTTTTTAGGGAGAAGTCAGGAGAAATAAGGAGAAGTCTTGTTTTTTTGTTTTATCTTGTAATTATTTGCATTAGTGTTAACCCTTTTAAATTGCTGAATACAAGATGTGCATAATGAATCCTGCTTATTCAATCCTCTTTATAGTTAATTAAATCAACAACACAATAAACAACCCTCTTACGGCATTCAAGTGTGCAGGAAAGTGCTTAATATAAATTTTATTTATATACACAACCCATCCACCCCACAATTAAAAAAGTGTTCATTTTTTTTTGGGGGGGGGGGGGATTTTGGTATTATACATAAATATTTAATATTTATTTTGACTTCTAAATAAAACATTATTATTACCCTATACTCAAATTCCAGTAGAAACAACAATAAAAACATTTACATACACAAGTCTTTGACAATCACAACAGTGTTACCAAATGACTTCAATTAAACAAATCCCTCAAAAAGAAAGCTGTCAATTATGTCGGTAGATATCAAAAGTCTTTGATATTGGGGCCGATTTCTAGGAGTTAAAACTGTAAACTTGTAACACCTCAGCAGTTGGCAAATGGCCAAATTTTGTCTTCTAAATAAAACATTATTATTGCCCTATACTCAAATTCCAGTAGAAACAACAATAAAAACATTTACATACACAAGTCTTTGACAATCACAACAGTGTTACCAAATGACGTCAATTAAACAAATCCCTCAAAAAGAAAGCTGTCAATTATGTCAGTAGATATCAAAAGTCTTTGATATTGGGGCCGATTTCTAGGAGTTAAAACTGTAAACTTGTAACACCTCAGCAGGTGGCAAATGGCCAAAAGGCATTGATCAATATAATGCAGTACTGTCAGATACAGCATTAATACATTAGCTCCATAGAGGATGCAATATGTGAAAACTATCAGAGATTTAACTTTATTGGATTATTTGTATTTATTTTTATCGGGTGTGAGGAAATAAATTGTGTTTGCTGGAATTTTAATGGGAGGTTGCTTTACAGGTATTGTTTGTTTTATATGGATTTACTTGAAAATTAGGGCGAAATGAATTTCATTCAATATACAAAAACATGATGTAACACCAACCTATTTTTTGGATGTGTACTATATTCGGACATACTTTTTCGCCGATAAAGGTTTAGACTTCACTTTTTTTTTCAAAGTTATTTGTTTTGTAAAAACGGCATTGTTTTGTAAAATAGCCAAGGCTAAAATACACTTATAACTTTTTTAGAAGAACACTTTTTGTTGGATGCGGAGGAAAAAGTAAAAATAAAATTATTTCTTTCCGTTTTATTTTTATATCACTTTTCGGAAAATTGGATACGGCGCTCCCGTTAAACAGAAGATCAAAAAACTCTGGCCTTATGTTATTCTTGTTTGTTTTTTTACTGGAACTTTTAGATCTTATGTTTACATTTATCATTATAAAGCATTTAATGACAAACTTCAATACATGCCAAAATCTGTGAAAATGCCCCTTTAATAATGTTGCTTTCAATGGATTTTTTTTGTAGAAATGGATTAAATGTTTAGTTGAATAAACATTTGATTTTAAAAGAATTGCACAATTGTACAGCTTTTCACATTAAAGCACCCACATTCTGCGTAAGTGGATTTTTAACCCTGTAAGGTAACCTGAGCTTTTGCCTGTACAGAAACTTAATCAATAACAATCACATCTTTGATATTTGTTATAAATTAAATTTCATCATGGGTCCTCCAACCAATGATAATTAAATAGTGACCACCTTAATTATATGTTTACCAAAAATAAGGTGCTCAACTGTTTCTAAATAGTATAAAATGCTCAGCTGATACAACTGTCCTAATCACCAAGCTTCAAATGAGACATCAATTAGTAATTGACATCTATAGAATGTTTTTGATTTGTATGTTTTATTTAAAAAGTTTGCAAACATGTTTTCACGTTAAAATCTCTGTCTTTTTTGTATTTTAAATAGTGTTTCAATTAAAGTTTTTATTATTAGTTTGTATTTGCCATTACCTTCGAAATTGTAGCTTGTTTCAAAAACACAATTTGACAATTTTGGCAATAACTTAGGCCTTAGAACATGTGAGCATGTGGGTTTACTTAAACATTCTATGTTTAACTTCGTAAATTAAAGCAATCAATCATATTGATTAATACTTCTCACAGAGAATAGTATATACAAAATTATAAACTTTATCCCCAAGCTTTGTTATTTAGTGACTAGCAACCACAGAGCATACATAAAGTTACCTTTATTTCCTGAAATATTGGAAAATTACACTTTTAAATGAACTTAATGAAAACAAAGGTTTATATATTTATTAGAGCTTCAATAAAATGTGTAAAAACAATAAATACGTGCATGTATTATGATAAAAATTATTTTCTCAATATTGCTTATTGTTTGATTTTCTTTTAAGTCATAAACACAAGTACACACAACCAAATGATCCGATTACTAACATATGAACATAGACAACACAGTCTTTGAAACAACATGCACAGACAAATAATCAACACAAATTGAGAATATACACATGTATCACACTTCTAGGTTTATACACTTTAAATTTATTAAGTTACATGTATATATTTTTACATTTGACAAAATGTTTGTGTGTGACCCTTTGATTTTTATATCTGTTTGAATGACTTAAATGAAATATCGTGGCAAGTGAAATTCATGCACAAAAAAGCATTTACCAAGATGCTTAACAACCTCTAAATTGATCACTGTTACACTTGAACATTCTTTATGCACATTACCACACTGACACAACATTGTAAATATACAACATCACCACATCTTACCTAAATGTAGGTGAAACTCGTCCTCATACATGCTCCCATCCAGATCTACAGGGCAACTTATGGAGCTCGTATCCACGGAAGAAACGTTAACACTGTCCCCTTGCTGCTGGGAGAGGTTTCCCGCTGGAAAGGGGTCCAAACTCTCACTGAATATAGTGTCCATGATGTTCTCTAGGTCCCATGAGAGGTCAATACTCGCGTCCCCTGTTTCGCTGGTAGTTCGAGACTCACTGGAAGGTTCCTTTTCAAGGAAGATGCCTCGCTCTGTTTGCCGAAGTCGGATAGAAGGATACCGTTGAAAGATCTCTTGTAGTATTTCTGCAGCAGGATCTTTGTCAGAATTTGAATATTTGCTTGCTAAGGTCTGAATGTCTTTGCTTATTGTCTCGAACTCATCCTGAACAACATGAATATCATTTTCTATCCTGTTAAAAGTACTTGCATATACAATTGGAACTTCTGATTGCTCTGAATAAAGTAAGTCTAACTCAGGAGAACTGATGCCAGATATGCTATTCTCCTTTTCCCCTCCTACACTTTCTGGCCTTGGGCCTGAAACTTCAGGGGAAGTACAAGAACTAGAATTGTTACTCTTTGAGGTGTTAGCTATTTCATTCAGTTTGCGTTTCAATTTCCTTGGACACAAACCTTTGTCACCAACTGTTTGAGATGGCTGGTCAACAGGTAGGCTAGACGACAGGTCCCTATCATCATCAGTTTCAAATGTTTCAATGGATTCTAGATCGGCAATTTCACTGCGTATCTCTGAAATATCTGATCTAGTGGACTGGCGGCTGTGCTGACCCGATTTCAACCTTTTGGGCGAAAAATCGTTCTCAGAGGGTGGAGTCAGTAACACACTACTTGCCCCGTATTTATTATCTACAATTAGGTGTTCAGCGTTTCTACTACTACCAAACTCTGCTTCATACAGATTCTGATGCATATAAGTGTCAACCTCAAGATCAAGTCTTTCGTCATCTGACTGCAACCTCAAGTTTTTCTCACACAAAGAAGTTGGACTAAAATTACCTTTCAAAGAATTACTCAGCTTTTCTACATTTTCGTCAACATTTTCATCTTCTACGAATCCACTCTCATCTATTTTAAGTCTAAGAAGTCCCAAGTTTTGACCCCTTATTTGCAACCTGGAATTTTCTACTGATTCTGGCACATGAACTGCATCACCGCCCAGCAATGGCTGTGACTCTACCAGCCTATTGACTTGATGCTTGTCTAGATTCCCCTTTAAGATTTTCTCTTGATTTACGACCCTTGATTTGCGCTGACGCAGGTGTTCCTCTTTTACGGGGCTGTTGATGGAGACGACCCCACAGCGGTAGTATACAGGGATAGAGGAGAGAGAGGACTCGTTGTTTCCCATCTCAGTCTCACCAGTCTGAAACAATGAATCACAACATGTATTCAATAAACAAAATGACCTCATGGATATCTTGAAACACTACAAACAGCTGATTATAAACATATTAAAATAGGTATGTATTTATTAAATTGAACTCAAAATGCTGTCTGTTTGTAGCAATATACTATCAAGACAACCTTTATGATAACAAAACAAAACTATTTGTCTTAATACTTGGATAACAAACAAATGACAATTAACAAGGATTTAAATAAATTGTTACAACTTACTTAAACGAGATGTTGTTTAAAAATGTATTGAAAATGACAATTAATAAATCATTTAATTAAATGTCCAACAAATATGCTCAACAACTGTTACCCTTCACCAAATACAATATGAGAGCTTGATGCGCAATATGTTATTATACAAGTTCAGTGGCACTTTAATGGGTCATGTATTAGTTTATAATGATTCCATTTATAACTAAATAATACAAACAAGTAAACTGCATTGGACTGCTTCAAACAAGGACAAAATCTATAAAGGGAAAATTAACAACAACAAATACTACTACAGATAAGGATTATATTAGTTAATATATCTTTGAAGATATACATTTTAATCTTCAACTATTGTTACATAAAAGGTGTCAATATAATTTAAGCACCATACAAAACTTGTGATTGCTTTGTAGTTAGTAGGATTACAGCTGAAATCCTTAAAACTAAAGAAAATCAATCATCCATACACTCTAATAAATTTAAACTCAATATAAAGTGTTGTTTTTTTAGAAGTCATTGTTTCTTTATTATAACCTTTGAATGCCTGATTGTACAATTATGAAAATAAAACTTTCAAAAATCCTTCAAATAATATGAAATCTCTGATAACAATGAAACATACTGGTAAGATTATTTAAATCACAAATTCACTGGTAATTTTAAACAAAAAAAGAAAAAAAGTTATATGTTCAATTTCATTTTTGTTATATCTCAATAAATTCAAATAATTGTTTGAATATCATATATGTATAAAAATCATTTTGCAAAAACTATATTGATTTCATGAATTTACAACAGTTTCATCTATTATTGTAAATACCATAATACACTTTATAATCAATACATGTGTAGCCCTTAAAATTATATTGTACATCTTAATTTAAATTGTTCATTTACACTGGTATCAAATAACAAAATTCATAATGAGTTTTTTCTCATACACATAAAAAATTATTACACATAATAGGTACCTGTCTGTGAATATTATCACTCACTTTTTGAATTCCACTTTAAAATTGTGCCATAAAGTATTATGTGAAATGCATCAAATACATGTATGGAAACTATATACACAAATCCATGCATCAATAACCATAAAACATGATAAGATTGTGTCATACCTATTGTCATTGAAATGGATATTTGTTATTTAGCAGATACCAGTGTCAATATTATGCAGTACTTAAAAAGCATTTGAGTAAATCAAATTGACAAATTGATTCAATTGACCAAACAAATTTTAAGTCGTAAATATTTTGGTACTTTCATATGGCTTAAACTGCCATCATGGTGTGCCTGAAATAGTCCACTTAGTGCCACTTTATCTTCGGGAATTAACATTTCAGTTATATGATCTGGTTTTCAAACAATGCACATTGATGCATACCGATGAAGTTTAATCTTGACACTTCATATTATAGTAAACTCGAAAATATTTCATTGTGAACATTCACAACGGCAATAACTGTGAAATTATAAAGCAGAAGTCATGTTTAACATGCACTCCACATGCCTAATTGGGATCTACCTACATGTAAAATTTCAAGTTGATACCTCTTACAACTTTTAAGATATTCTCCTGAAAAAATTTAAGTAAAAAGGGGGAATAACTCGTAAAAAGCAATAGTAATGGTTATTGTGAAATTCACATCATCTAAATGAGATTACCTACCCTAGTTTCAAGTTGATACACTTAAAAATTGTCAAAATAAAATATTCACTGGACAAAAGTTCAATGCTGGAATATAAAAAAGGACAATAACTAAATAATTATTAAGGGAAGCTTTTTAGATTTTAAGCTTTTTCACATCACCTCAATGAGATCTAACAAGCTATTGAGTTGTAAGTTGAAACGGCTTTTAATTTCAAGATATGCTTGGTCAAAAGTTAAGTACAACAAGAGCTGTGTTTGTGAAACGCTATGACCCTACTGCTCCACTTTGAAGCCATATTTGACATTTGACCTTGAATGATGACCTTGACCTTCACCACTAAAAATGTGCAGCTCAATGAGATACATGTGCATGCTAAATATCAATTTGCTATCTTCAATATTGCAAAAGTTACGACCAAGGTTAAAGTTTTGGGACAGACACACACACATACAATGACAGACAGACAGGCAAAAAACAATATACCCCCCCTCCCGATCATTCGATCCGGGGGCATAAAAATAAACAAACAGCAATAACTTTACAAATATTGGTGCATGAGTTTATGCGTTTATGCATACACATCCCATTAAAAAGCTATCTAAATGTACCTTGTTTAAAGCTTCAGGCTGATGCCTTTTACAATTGTTCTGTATAAAATGTTTTTAATTATGTAACAGTGTACAAAGTGCATAATTGTGTAGAATGTTTAGGTATGAAAAGGTCATGACTTTAAGATAAGACTAAATGACAGACAGACAGACAGAAGGATGGAGGTCGATGGCAGTTCCAGTTACCCCACAAATAACTACATATACATAAACATCTTATGAAATACAATTATAACTTAAAGTGAAATATACTATTTATGATTTCTAATCCTAATTTTAAGCGAATGTATTTCACACAGAAAACTTTTTATTTACTGTCTGAGAGATTTTATGGCACATATATATCTTTGATGATTTTAGTCTGACTTAAACTGAGTGTAATCAACATAGACATTGTAAAACAAATAATCTGAACAATTTTGTGGAGAAATGAAACAGGTCAGAACTACATATTGTCATCAGTGACCAAAACAAACTTGATATGACACAATCATTTTTTTAATTCTTATTTTAAGTTTAACATGCATTCATAAAAAAAAAATCAAAAACATTATGGCCTACCTTTGTCTTTATTCGCCAACACAGGCAAGAACAAACACTGTTACAATTGCCCATCTAGACTTTAACCCTTACTGAAATACATGTACTTCCTATAAAAATTGAGTGCACTTTATTTGATTATTAGCTTAAAGACAACAACATGTATAACATATCCATTTAGTTTTACAAACTGCTACTAGTTGTATTATTCCTGTTAAGAATATTAAGTACTTGACTTATGATTACAGTAATTAAATCTTTTCCACTTCAAGTAATCTCATGTTCGTACAAAAACTTGTTGAATGCTGACAGTCACAGTTCTGTTTGTTATTGTAAATGAGGCTGTCTGTCTCCCACTGAAGAAGTCAAGTGTAAAGGACCTGATGTTCAGGTTATAACAATAATCTTGTAATAAATATCTGCCAAATAATTTCAAATTATCACTAAGAAAATCTTAAGAAAGCACAATTTACCTTAAATGGCAGATACTAGAAATATCTCCCCCAGAAGCTATGATTTTCAATTATTTTAGGAAAATACTAAAAATAGTTTAGGCACTGCGCTCATTACACCTTTAATCAGATAATGTTAAACAAAACAGACATTATATATCTTTCATTCACATCATCACACAATTAACCAGTATTAAGATAGACAAAAGTGTTACAAATAGTGTTTGCCATTTCAGATCTAATTGCAATTAAAGATGACCAAGTCTGCCACAGAGGACTGTTTGTAGCATGTTTCAATGACTTGAAAAACTATGTTTGGGAACTGAAGGGGTATTTGTAAAACTTAACTTCATGTTATAAATAATGACAGCACAAAAATGTATTGGAAGTTCTGTTTACATGTAGCAACTGCATCCCTGTATTCCTGATGAAGGTCTTGGGCCTAGACATGTGTTAAATAAATGAAATAATAGAAGTTGTTTCTATGTTTTTTATTACTTATTTTGACATAAAACTTACTTCAAACTAAATACATGATAAGCAACACACATTACTGTTAAATTATATTATTGTAAATATTGATCAAAATTATGCAATATAATAGGCTTGCAGTTTTTAGTTATTTGGTTAAGTTACTGGTGTGACCAATGTTATCAATAAGTTTTATAAATAATGATAAGATTAGTGATTATATTATGGCTAGATCTAAGAAACAATAAGCATCTGTGAACAAGTTACTAATGTATCACAATTTTGAATGACTGGTCAATGGTTTCTAATTTCTATCAAGTTCACTCATGTCATTAAAGGGATTTGTTCACAGCTTGTCAAAATGATAGCTTTCAATTATAGATGTCCGGCCCA
Organism: Dreissena polymorpha; assembly: GCF_020536995.1. Lineage (NCBI taxonomy): Eukaryota > Metazoa > Mollusca > Bivalvia > Myida > Dreissenidae > Dreissena > Dreissena polymorpha. The sequence continues at coordinate 154,110,345 of NC_068355.1, forward strand.
GCTCTGCTGTGTATTATTATTTACATCACATATCATACTATTTTGGTCCTTCACTAAAATTTATTGCAGAACCAGTTTTCAGTATCTTTTTTTTAAACTCAATTGATTATGCAATTAATGACATATCTCATGTGACGTAACTTCTGTGACAAATCACACCAGTTTAAGTTAGACTCTCTGGATTATAGGGATAAAAACTTTGACTTGGAGGTTTTTTATTTTCAGTTATTTTTTTTTTTTAAAGGATCAAACGATTCAAAAACATATTTCCAATTAAGTATTTGTCAAGAATAATAGGAAGATTTGATAGGAATAAAATTATTGTAATCGCTCCGATTTTAAATCAATAAAGATTAAAGGAATTTGAATAACAGAAATTATAATGGCATATCGTGGTTATATTATGATTATACCCATCTGATTAATGTTGAGATCGAGGTCATTTGCTATAGATTTTGCTGTTTGATGAATTCTGTTGTTTAGAGCATATAAAGGCATCAAACGAATGTACAGAAGAATGCAGTTTCAATAATTATTTGTATTATCCAAATTGTGTGCTACGTTTCATTATAGTTATGTTTCATTATTTCGTTGAGTTGTGTCTTTAAGTTTATTGAAAGCCGCTGGCTAAGACTGAATGCGGACACCATTTTGTTCAGTTGAACCCGCGTGATTCGATTCTTTTCTTATATGAAAAATCAGCCAGGCTAAGCGGGCCAATATAATTTATATTGGCGGCTAGATACGAATAACGGCCTACTTTTTATAGTAACAATATGTTATATAGACTCATAATGAAAATACAAGTTAGTTACAGAATAATCATTGTTAGAAATTGATAAATTATAAAGCCTTACAAAGACGAAACAATTAACCCATTTATGCCTAGTGGACTCCCCAATCCTTTTAAATTGGATCAATTTATTTCCAAAATTAGGGATGTCTAGTATATTTATTTAGAATATTTCTTACAGAAATTTCTTTAAGCAAACAGCGCTGACCCTGATGAGATGCCGCATCATGCGGTGTCTCATCTGGGTCTACGCTGTTTGCCAAGGCCTTTTTCTAGACGCTAGGCATACATGGGTTAAATCATTTGGAGAGCTCTTTAAGTTTCTCTGCATGCATTTATCAAATCTGTGAACAAGTCCCTTTAATCACTTGATTCAAGGCTCTGCACATACAAATTACCTGCCAAAGTAATTTTGTAACACAACCCCAAAATGTTTGTTTAAATAACTAAAAACTGGTGTTTTCTTTCCAAAAAGTTTTATGTTACTGATGCTACTAGAAATGCTACGGTTGAAAAATAATGAAGAATTTCAACAGCATGAGAGATCTTGTAACATTTATTACAACTTATCTTGCTCATCATAAAATAACCACAAGAATTCATGTCTTACTGACACAATTCTTCATACTATAAATAAAATATTCTAGTTTTGAAAACGTGTTTTTATTTGAGAATTAAGCACACAGTAAACAAGTTTTACTATATATTTATTGAACTGATTTTTTTTAATTCTCATTGAGCACAAGCTTCAATGAGTCTATATTTAACATGTCATGTCATACCACATACAAGAATATTCTTCTTAACTATCATGTCAAACCTAGATCCATTTTGCTTGTAGCTCATCATAAACCGAGTCATGTACTGAGCTGTACTTAACTTGACATTTTTGTAAAACAAAAAATACAGTCAAACCTGAATTCAGCGGTCAGTCAAGGGAAATGATCAAAGTGACTGTTGTCCACAGGTGACCGTTGAATTCGGATCACAATTTTAAGAAGGTTGGTCAGTTGGTAGTATTACTACGTCGTTAACCCACCCAGTCGTTTGCATACAGTGTAAAACAAATGCTCATTGCATTAACAAAGCATAATAACAGCATTAACTTACGCGTGTACATTGAATAATAGAGAATTATATCTTTTAGATTGATTTTATTTCATAATGTTAAATTAAACAATGACTTTATCAACGCTGGTATAATTGTTTTCTCATGCATCTCATTCATTCAGTAAATAAAGCTTGTCACGTTCCGTTGAAGTCACGTCCGTAAAAGTCTAAAAAGCGGATTCGGTGTCATAAACCGATAGTACGGTGTAATTGTACCGTTCTAATTCAAAGAAATAGCGGTCATTTAATTAAGCGATAATTACTTTCAACAAGTCATAAACTCTGATAAATTCTCTTTAGAAGATACACCCACAATTATCCCCGGAAAAGAAACCTTCTCAACACCTTATAATTTGTTAACTCGCAGCGGGCCGCTTTTATGATATCATAGACAATTACCGCTTTCAGACGCTTTAAATGTTGCAAATCAGTCCATGTTTTGCCATTAAAGCTGATCACTAATCCTCTTATCGCCTTCTTATCAAAACACTCGCCAGCTTAATGTTGTTTTTAACACTTAATCAGCGATACAGATCAATTGACTTTGTCACGCGTTAATGCGTTAAGCATTCAGACAATAATTGCTATTAATACACATTGTTATTGTTAATGTCACCTGTTTAAAGTGATATTATGGGCATCTAACAGTTTATAGCTGGCTATCGCAACCGTTGTTTATTTTTGGTATTTTCACTTCATAGACAATGTAAACTTATATTTGTTAATTCAGCATCAACATACTAAAACACTATCCCGGAGAGAGAAAACAAATGCATTTGAATATCAACCGTCTTTTCGTTAAACAACTGATCATGCATGTACGATGTGAACCTAAATTTAGTTTTAGTGCAGATTCGTTTATACGACACAAAGACACAATTTTGTTTTACGGATCATTTCGGCTTAGAGGAGTGGGTTAGTCATGTAAAATAACGAATATAAAATATATTTTTTATAAACAACTCAGGTAGCAAAATGAGTTGCAGACAATTGGTCTTTAAATGCAATCAAAATGAAAATTCAATAATAATGGTGAAACAATTTTACATACCGGTCATGGATGCACAAATTGTTTGTTTACTTGCAGCGGGCCGCTTTTATAATATCAAAGACAATTACCGCTATCATACGCTTTTACCGCAAAATAGACGGACACATGATGTGCTGTGTTTTTAATTTTCGCGACTCGAGACGACTCGAGACGACTGACGCGTGACCGTTGATTTCAGGTCAAACATGAATTTCGGAGTGGAATGTAGTGGCCGTTGGCCGTTATGGACAGGTGGCCATTGAATTCAAGTGTAATATAGAGTGTTTTTCGTCGGGGGGATTCCAGACTGACCGTTGTCTGCAGGTGACCGGTAAATTCAGGTGGCCGTTAGGTCAGTTTCGACTGTACACATTTCCGTCAACACTAAAGACATACTTGCTACACTATTGCAAACAAAGCATACATTATATACTATGCAACCAAGGTGTTAACATAATCAGGAGTGTTAATTGACATTACAATCAAATATCAATAACAAATTGTTTTACAATTCAGATTAAGGGCTTTTCAAGAATCATCTTGAAGCATCAACAGAGGTTGGCTGTCTTTTTAATTAAGTAACTGGTACTTAAACACTGAGCTTACTTACCGTTTAATTTACCACTTGAAAACACCAATTGCTCAGCACACCTACTATTAGCATGAGCCAACAAGGGAGGCAACTCGTGTTGTCACAAATCAGCAGTAAACAAAAAAAAGGAATTTAATATCTTGCTTTACATGGGTCTTAATCATAACGTTTAAAATCTGACTTTTCTGGTTGGATTTAACAGTCCAAAATCATCCAATGAATAAAGCCTATTTATGTATCTTTAAGAAAATTCAATGCCATGCTGCATATAACCAATTTAAACAAGAGCACCGCATAACGGGCGCCACGATCGGCTGCAAAAGCTTGTCAGATTTTTTTTGATTTTTTTTTAGAGGTCACAGTGACCTTGACCTTTGACCTAGTGACCCAAAATGGGGTGGCGTGTAGAACTATTCAAGGTGCATCTACATATGAAGTTTCAAAGTTGTAGGTGGAAGCACTTGATTTTAGAGGCAATTTTAAGGTTTTTGTTAAAGTTTAATATTAGAGGTCACAGTGACCTTGACCTTTGACATAGTGTCCCAAAAATGGTTGTGGCATGTAGAACTCATTAAGGTGCAACTACATATGAAGTTTCAAAGTTGTAGGTGGAAGTACTTTGATTTTAGAGCCTATGTTAAAATTTGATATTAGAGGTCACAGTGACCTTGACCTTTGACCTAGTGACCCAAAAATGGGTGTGGCATGTAGAACTCATCAAGGTGCATCTACATACTATTATGAAGTTTCAAAGTTGTAGGTGTAAGCACTTTGATTTTAGAGCCAATGTTAAGGTTTTAGCACGACGCCTACAGCGGACGGCGGACGAGCTGGCTATGACAATAGCTCGGGTTTTCTCCGAAAACAGCCTCGCTAAAAATAAAAAAAAGTTTGTAATGTTTTTATTTCCGGTGTTCCTGGCTGAAATCAATTAAGTTTTAATTAAAATCATTTTTGTATTAGTATTCAGCAACAAAGTGGTAGAATATTTGTGAGAAACATAGGAATTTTTTTTCAAACGAGTGTCTGCTTCAATTTAAAGAGTGGTTGCGGAAATTACTGATCATACAGATGCATTGACAGACATTATACCGAATGACAGATAAACTTTCTTTTTTTTTAGTTTTAATATCAACCTTGAAATCACCAATGTATCGTATGAGAATAAAAATTATTCATTAAAAATTTTATCAACAAGTAATAGTCTAAATCTTTGAGTGCAACCATCGTGGTTTGCGGAAACTGCGGCATATTATTTTTCGGACCTATCGGTAATTTCCGAAACCACTCGAAAAATTTCAGCGGAAAAGTTTTCCTTAATATTGTTATGTTTTCCTCAAGTAGTCTACAAGGACGTATTCCAATACACAAATGAATTAAAAATTATATTTCATTGATTTTTGTGAGGAACACTTTCTATAAATGCTTATAAATACGCCTCAAGGTTCAACTTGAGTGCATAAAATATTGAAAAAAAAATTATATTTCAGTTTATCCTTCTATTGGATAGTTTCATCAATTCCCATAGCTTGGCCACTCAATTATTTTGCAAATTATGACCCATATATGATAAAACTTGAATTACTTATATTTATTTGTAAACTTACATAACATGAAAGGTTTTGTTGGTTTAAAAACTTTGATTTTATATAAAGTTTGAAGAACATATAGGCAGAGATTACGCATGTAATATAAAATGCCAATAGTTAAGAAAATATACCCTTTTAATCAGTATGTTGGTTTTATAAATCAATAACAAGATCACTTCATTAAATTATTTTTAAATTTATTACAAACTTTAAATGTTTTCTGATAAAATGATGACATACATAACAGATTGATAGGAAGATATTAACAAATCAGGGTAGCATGCCCGCCTAGAATGGTCATGTTAGTATGGAAGTACTTGATATCTTAATTTATTAGCCTTGGGTGTTGTTAAGACATAAAATATTTTATGTAAAGTCTCAAAGTGTGGAAAATATTTTAATTTAGTAAAAATAAGTCAATTTTACTCTTTAAGTGGCTGAGAAGAACTTGGGGTTGAATGAACAGGAAAAGGGGCTATATGCTTAATGATATTAAACACACAAACAATGACTATGTAACACCATTCTGTATGAATTTTCTGATCAAAAGTGGCATTTCTTGTTAATGGAGGAGATACTTAAACAAGGGCTGTTTGTAAAACATGCATGCCCCCAATATGGGCTCTCTATGGTTGTAGTGACAGCAATTGTGTGAATATGTTTTTTGTCACTGTGACCTTGACCTTTGACCTAGTGACCTGAAAATCAATAGGGGTCATCTGCCAGTCATAATCAATGTACCTATGAAGTTTCATGATCCTAGCCATAAGCGTTCTTGAGTTATCATTCGGAAACCATTTTACTATTTCGGGTGACCGTGACCTTGACCTTTGACCTAGTGACCTGAAAATCTATAGGGGTCATCTGCAAGTCATGATCAATCTACCTATCAAGTTTTATGATCCTAGGAATAAGCGTTCTTCAGTTATCATCCGGAAACCATTTTTCTATTTCGGGTCACCGTGAACTTGACCTTTGACCTAGTGACCTCAAAATCTATAGGGGTCATCTGCGAGTCATGATCAATGTACCTATGAAGTTTCATGATCCTAGGCCCAAGTGTTCTTGAGTTATCATCCGGAAACCACCTGGTGGACGGACCGACCGACAGACAGACCGACATGTGCAAAGCAATATACCCCTTCTTCTTCGAAGGGGGGCATAAAAACAAACAATATTATTATAAATGTTTTGGTGAATTTGTGTATTTCATTCACTATTATCATAGTACCAAGTTTTTTATTAAAAAACAATAACAGTTTTTGAAAGTTTGTAACCCGTTGTTGCCAAAAAAATCACACAAAAAAATATGCCTTCTTAAACCTTAAATATTATTCCTGCAAGGCCAATGCAAATGGAAAGTATCAAGCCAATTGATGATTCAGTTGACAAGTTATTGGTCAAAAAACGATTTCACACTTGGTGTGACAGTGACCTTGACCTTTGACCCGAAGTACATGTACTAAGAAAAGCCAATGCACATGGGAAGTATCAAGCCAACCGGACAATCCGTTCAAAAGTTTTATATGTGAAACCAACTGGACTACCGAACAATGGATATCTAGCAAAACAATTTACCCTCTCTTATTCAAAGGGAGGGGGGGGGGGGGGGCATAAAAAGGGTTAATTATCAATAACTTTATAAGGGTTAATTATCAATTACTTTAAATGGGTTAATTATCAATAACTTTATAAGGGTTAATTATCAATAACTTTATAAGGGTTAATTATCAATAACTTTATCAATAATTTTCACACCCCACTGAACCCTGTCATAATTCAGTTCTGTTTCATTAATTGCAGTATTGTATTTGGGGATTTGAATGTGTGTGCTACAGAAAAAGAACTCTTAAACATATAAGTGTTCCTTGCTTCAGGAGTGTTCTACAATTAGCACATAAAATAATATTGGATTTGACACAAAAACTGTGGCAAATTATCAGTGCAAATGGAAAATGTGATAAGAATATGAAAGAGCAACATTTTTTTTGGAAAGAATAAATGAACGTCCTAATCTAAAGACAAACATTATGCTCATGATGTTTTGATTTCAGCATACAAACATTATGCTCATGATGTATTGATTTCAGCATACAAACATTATGCTCATGATGTTTTGATTTCAGCATGCACTTATACTTCCATTATGCTCATGATGTTTTGATTTCAGCATGCACTTATACTTCCATTATGCTCATGATGTATTGATTTCAGCATGCACTTATACTTCTAAGTAAATCAATTTACTTACCAAATAGTGAATTATAAGAGCTCAGATTATTAACTCCATTTATTTAAAAACAAATTTCATGACTATAGAACTGCTACAATTGCTGCAAAATCCAATTTTGCATCCACTTAATTGATTACAAGTCACACTTTCTCCTTATATTAAAGACATATTTACTACCTCAAGAGAGAATCATTGTATGACACACCATCATATGATTGTCAGCACGGCAAAAACATGAAAAGTATACACTAAGCACGGTAGCTATTTATAACAACTGTTTGTTAAAGCTCTTAGGATAAGTACATCAAAAACGAATCAAGCCATAACCCAAACCCTATGCCACTGCAACACCAATACAACAACACAGACAAAGCAACACAATTCAAGATTCTTTAGAAACATCTTTTGCAATCAATGTTAACCAATACAGTGTGTTCGTCAATATTTTGATGGGAGGTAACTGCAATACATATAATTGGCAAATCAATACAAAGGGATAAAACCACACTTTAGAAAACAGCTGCTGCAGTACCATTTTAACCCTTTGCATGCTGGGAAATTTGTCATCTGCTAGAATGTCGTCTGCTGAATTTCTAAAATTAGCATTTTCTTAGATTTTTTTCAAAGAATACTATCAGAATGGCAAGCAGTTTGGATCCTGATGAGACGTCACGTTCTGTGGCATCTCTTCAGGATCCAAACTGTTTTCAAAGGCCTTCAAAATTGGGTTCCAGCACTGAAAGGGTTAACTCACATAACTACCATTAAATTAAAAATGTTATTGTTAACCCAATTCTGTAGTAAACAACAATGGTTGATGATTGCAACATTGTTATATTTAAATTATAAAATGTTGCTCTTTGTTCAAGAAAACATGATTACCTTCCTTAACTCTTCCTTCCTTTATTAGTTTTATCTTTGTCGACAGAAACACAAGTATCAATACAATTAAACACTCAGAACAGGCTACATGCAATATTAAAATGAGTTTCATCAAGTTTATCTAGTACTTTATCTATTAAGTCGTGTTTCTTAATGTGCAGAAAGATGATGTCCAAACAAAACAAATATGAACCAAAGCCACGTTAACCCTTTCAGTGCGGGAACCAAATTTTGAAGGCCTTTGCAAACAGTTTGGATCCAGATGAGACGCCACAGAACATGGCGTCACATCAGGATCCAAACTGTTTGCTATTCTGATAGTATTCTTTGAAAAAAATCTAAGAAAATGCTAATTTTAAAAATTCTGCAGATGACATATTAGCAGACGACAAATTTCCCAGCATGCAAAGGGTTAAGAGGGGGTAATTACATGATGATCTGAAGAATGTAAAGATTGCGACATCCATGCAGAGACAGCTATTTTTCATTGTTTTATACCTCTTATTGCTTTTATTAATTTTTAAATGCCGCTCACTTTTAAGCCATATCAGCAAGAAATTAGATTTTTTTTCTCCTGTAAATATTCACTCTATATCTTGACTTTGCTCACTATGAAATTTCTTAGCATTCATATTATTAACCCATTTATGCCTTTTATATAGCGTCTAGAAAATTGGCCTTGGCAAACAGCCTAGACTCTGATGAGACGTCGCATGCTGCAGCGTCTCATCAGGGTGTGCGCTGTTTGCTTAAAGGGATTTCTGTAAGAAATATTCTTAATATATAAATAAATATATGGGTTCATAAATGGGTTAAGCTCCTGCTAAAAATAGTGTACTGACAAAAGTTGAGATAAAAAAATAATAATACGACAAAAAGGCTAATAACTTTCTTACTGATAAGGCTGTAAAGTGAGCCGCATTAAAAAATTAAAAAAGTAATAAAGGTTAATAAAAACTGCAAAAAAAAAACACAAGTTTTGGCACCTAAGCCACTGTTTGATTGTCAGGTGATTACCCCCTCTGCCCATCTTCATACCTATGAGAATGTGCTAAGCAAGAGAATACATGTATACTACACTCAACAAAAGTCTTTAAACTGCAACAAATGTAACTTTAATATTATTTCTTTTTTGTTCCACAAATTGAAGCTTACAATTAATTAATTTATCAATAATTTGGAAAAATAATATTACCAATTTTGTTTCTGAAAAGGTTTTTAACTTGTCCAACTATTTTTTGAGATTGGATTTTCAACATGTCAAAACCAGAGTAATTTCAGGTCTAGTTTCAAATACAATTACTATTCAATTACAAAAGCTTTGTAGACTTGCTGTCCAAGTATTGCTGACAAAATTTGTTTGACCTTATATTCAAGTTTTTACAGGTACCTGTAGGGTCTGTCTTATAAAACAACTACAACATAATTTCAGAACTAAGTGCTTCATTATAACCTTTGCTAATGCTACAGCTATGCTTAACCCTTTGCATGCTGGGAAATTTGTCGTCTGCTAAAATGTAGTCTGCTGAATTTCTAAAATTAGCATTTTCTTCCATTTTTTTCAATGAATACAATCAGAATAGCTTTGTGGCGTCTCATCTGGTTCCAAACTGTTTGCAAAGGCCTTCAAAATTCTGTTCCAGTACTGAAAGAATTAATTGCAAGACGCTGCATCCTGCTGCACCAAGGTCACACCCTGCACCTTCAGACCCCCACCATTCCTTATTTTGATCTGATCAGATTAATATACAGCACATTTTATTTGAAGTTTCAATTCAATGAAATAACAACTTTTTGTACAGTGCTTAACACTGTTTTGAATGAAAATGCATGTAATATAAAAAAACTTGGTGTACAGAAAAAAACGTGATGTATTGTATACATGCCAAACCCTAGTTGGAGCACTGCTTTGCCTTCGCCTTGGGAGCCCTTATACCCAAAATAGTTAACCCATTTATGCCTAGTGGACTCTCCCATCCTTCTTAATTGGATCAATTTATATCCAAAATTAGGGATGTCTAGTATACTTATTTCTATATTTAGAATATTTCTTACAGAAATTCCTTTTATAAGCAAAGAGCGCAGACCCTGATGAGATGCCGCATCATGCGGCGTCTCATCTGAGTCTACGCTGTTTTCCAAGGCCTTTTTTCTTAGACGCTAGGCATAAATGGGTTAACAGGGTATCCTGTTATACAGGGTCTATTCTACTTACATACACTTCATGCTCGCCATATTTGTTAGTTGGACTGTCATATTGGTTGTGACCTCTGTACGACCAACCAGGGAGCTACCAAATGTTGTTAAACAAGCATGCGTATGCATTAAATTGTTAAATACCACTGACAATATTAACATGTATACATTAAGAGAAAGGACCTCCAAATTCTCTGATAAACAAACATGATTTTTTGAGATTTAACATATTTTTTCATGTTAAGGTATTTCAGAAATTCAATAAAATCATCTTATATAGTTATGTTTTGCAGTTGCTAAAAATTTTACAAACTCAGTGGTTAAAATAACTGTAAGAATCAGGAACATAAAACTTTTTATACTTTTGTAACAAAATTTAAAAAATCAAAAAAGCCAAATAATAAAGAATGAATAAAAAACTTTAAACAGACTCATAATGATACGGCCCAGTGCTTTGATTCTGACAAAAACTGATTTTCTAAATCTTCTGTTTAAGTTTTTGTCCTGAATATTTTTTTGCTAGAAATAGATTTTTTTTAAGTATGCAAACAAAATTGTGAAAAAACAAATTGCATGTTTGATTTTTTACTGCGGTAGGCTACCTGGGCAATTAGGAACCTAGAAATCTAGTGGAAACAAGAGCTGTCACCATAGGATGACATATGCCCCCTATAAACGCTTTGATAGAAGTTATAGCATTTTTCGAAACCTAGACGCAGATTTCGAAACCTACCAAACGCGGACCCTAAGTTCAAGGTCAAGGGGGTCAACAATTTTGTGCCTTTGGAAAGGCCTTGTCCATATAAACATGCATATCAAATATGAAGGTTAAATCTCAAGGGACATAGAAGTTATGAGCATTTTTCGAAACCTAAACGCAGATTTTGAAACCTAAACGCAGACCCTAAGTTCAAGGTCAAGGTCACAGGGGTCAAAATGTGTGTGCGTTTGGAAAGGCCTTGTCCATATAAACATGCATACCAAATATGAAGGTTATACTGTGAAACCATTTATTTTCGTCGGCACAAAATTTCGCCCTTTTCATAAAAATGACTATTTCGTCCGCTCTTAAATTCGTCCATTTCTGGTTTTGAAAAAAAACAACAGAAAACGTCCGATTTGTTTGTAATACATGTAATACGCGGTTGCGAAAAAATCGTACGGGTTTTTATGTATATGTACAAAAATAGTAGATGCAGTTAAAACCAAACAACCAAACACAAATCAAAATGTTCTTTATTAATTTGTAACAAAGCGCAGAATATATTTCAGTCAGTTGTTGATCACACATCGTCATATTTCAATTGCGTTTAATAGTATTGTCTTTAATCCGGATTCGCCGCGTGTAGGCTGTATAATCTGCAACACCAATAAAAAACACAATACACACAATGGGTAATAAAGTTGTTAACAATTAGCGCTAATCAACACTATTATACCTAAACGAAGTCGACGCATTCGATACAGCCTTATTGCATTCGCGTTTTACAGGAAATGTCAGTTGTCAGTACACTGTATAATGAACACCCCTTTGTGTCAAAACCGGATTTAACTTGAGTGTGAATAGTCGACTGTTTCATGTTCTTTGTATCAATACCATCTGTGTATCTGTATTATAAGTATACCAGTCAACAAACAAGGTGCGCGCTTCCGCATATGGGTATTCGGACGTTCAAAAAATTGACCTATGGTTTAGCGTTCATGCCGTCGAACGCATTAAGCAATATAACTCGTTTTTTTCACTATTTCTTTATTTGCAAAAAAATACTAGTGGCTTATCACTTACCTTGCAATCTTTTTTTCTCGCATTTTACGAGTGTGCGAGTGTTAATTTCGAGCCCTGTGTATATGCGTGGATTACGCTGGATTTAAATGCCTCATGCATACGGTAATTCATTCTTATTTGTTTCAAATATGGGACATGATTGTTCGTTAGGATCTTGAATTCATCCATCGGTCGAAGGACGAAAAAGGCGAAAATTAATGTCGGACGAATAATAATGGTTTCACAGTATCTCAAGGGACATAGAAGTTATGAGCATTTTTCGAAACCTAAACACAGATTTTGAAACCTAAACGCAGACCCTAAGTTCAAGGTCAATGTCACAGGGGTCAAAATGTGTGTGCTTATGGAAAGGCCTTGTCCATATACATATGCATACCAAATATGAAGGTTATATCTCAAGGGACATGGAAGTTATGAGCATTTTTTGAAACCTAAACGCAAAGTGTGACGGAAAGACGGACAGACAGACAGACGGACAGTCCGATCACTTTATGCCACTTCTTCGAAAGGGGGCATAAAAACAAAATCTTTCTTTTTATACTTCGAATTGATGAATTTGTGAATAATTATTGTACAAACTTGCCATATGACAAAAAAATACTTCATCATGAAGACAAAATGTTTTCACATATTTTGCAATAACAAGTGAGCCATGGGCCCTAAGGCGCTCACATGTTAGACCCAAAGGACCTAAACTCTTCTTAGATGTTGGAGTTCAGAAGAATAAAAGTGCATTATGAATCATAAAGTCTTAAACTATGAAAATCAAATGAACCTATGCAGGCAGAAAATAAAATATGAAAGGAAACTGTAAGAGCAAATCAATACACATATTTCTAGTTTACTAGTTTCTGCATTATCTGAATTCTATTTTTTTTAAACAATAAGGAGAACGGTTTATAAGTTATTAGATTACAAAAAAATATGGTCAATCTCTAAACAAACAAAAAATATTAAGGTAGTGATATTAGTACAGAAATTTGTCAAAAAAAAGGTGTATAAGAATGATCTCAAATATGTATCATGGCTCAATCACAAACTTTTATAATTGAAAGTATTTTCAATTTATTAAGAAACATATAAAAGGTGATCACAAAAGTTCATCATGAGCAAGTCATGCTCTAAAGTTTATAATGGAGGGTAAAGTTTAAATTATAAGACCTTTAAAAAAAATATGGCCAAGCACCGGAACAAAAAAGATAAATAAAATAATACGAAAAAAAAATGCTCACCAAAGAACTGAATCAGAATATTTGCTTGTTAAAGTTATTAGATTCTCTGAAAGTTTGGCTGTTTACCATGAGAAAATGGCGTCCTTGACAACACAAGAAGGGAGTATACCAGTTCCCAAAGGTCATTGTCCGCCTTTGAGTCCGCGACCTTTACCTTGCTTGGGACTTTAAAGGTCGTCGGGTAATCCTCATTCTTGGTTATGGAAGGCTTGCGACGAAATGTGGGACGAAAGAATTTGTGGTATATCTTGTACAAAACGTAGGTGCCGATACTGAAACTGATGCCAAGTACACACAAGACCCCTGCCGCCTTTACTGAAAACAACAGCATTCACAATTCAATGCTATGTATATTGAATGCTATCAGTATTGCAAGTCATTTGATAACAATAATCAGTAACATCTTTTGTATCGCATTTGAAAATCATTGAATACAACAAGATCTAGAGTATTTAAAATAACATTAAAAGGTTTTATTATTTTACACATAAGGTTTATATACAATGTTTCGAGTAAACTTTAAGTTAACTTAATTGTTTCTGTTTGATGACAATGTAACATTCAATAATTACATAACAGCTTAGCATGTAATATCTTATTTATAATATCTACAGCATACATGACGCATTTTTAGACCAAAGCAGGATAGGATAAATATATATATATATATTGTAATGGAAGCCTTGAGTCCTCATAAGATCTCATGAGTAACAAGTTAACGAGCTAATTCATTGAATTGATATTCTCGGCCAATTTCAAAATTTTGTTACAGACGAAATGACTGACAACACCCTATCTCAGGGGATAATGAAATCCATTAAATACATGATAATGCTAATAACCCTTTCCCACATAAGAAGCGAAGTGAAAATGGCTTTTGGGAAAACCATAAAAGCCTGCGAGTAACTTGCAGTCTGTTCAGGTTTTATGCTGTTTGCTGCTCATCATTAACTAAGGGTTGAAAATGCCTTTAAAATTTGAATTTAGTACGAAAGGTATATAATAAAATGTAACTTTCTGAGGGACTACAAATGTGTCAAAATAATCTAAGTGGTAAAAGTTAAAACAATAAGAACTCACAGTATGGTGGTACATCCATTATAACACAGGTGTCAGTATAAGGAGCCATTATAAGTGTTGGTTAAGAGTGAAATCTTAATATTTATTCTTATAAAAATCCAATAAATTACACATATAAATTCAAAATAACATTTCATTGGTATAAAACTTTATTAAATTTTACATCTGAATATTTTTAACTGAGCATATCACAACACAGATTTATAAGATTCCCAAATATAACTTAAGCTCTAGTATGGCAGATCTCAAGCATTTCAGCTATACATGGAATATTATGGATAACATGTGGTTGTGTACAAGACGCACATTTTATTTCAACACATGGCGACATATGTTATTGATACATGCAACAAACAAAAAATAATTACTGTATCAAAGAAGTTGCAAGTCACTTTCTGCAAGGATTATCTTTGCTTCAAACAGCACGTGCCACTACATGATAACTTACCAGTTGAATACTATCAATTTTATGTATTGTTTTGTTTCTTCTTATGCGATTATATAATAAAGAAAATTTTTGGGGTGTGATATTTAATACATATGGAACAATAAAAGAGCTAAACAGGATAGTTAAGTATGTGAATTGTACACAATATTTATTGTAAAAATTTAGCTTCCATCTGAACATTTAACACAATACCAATTACACTGTAAATTATTACCTTGTATAGTTTGACCATATACATTATCAATATAATATGAAATTAGTGTTACACTCTTAACCTGTTTACAGTATATTACAACATAGATCATGAGCATAAACAACATCAATAAAACTGTTACTTACACAATGAAAGGCATAACTCAAACAATAACATTTCACATAAGCATTCTCCAATACATTATTTCCCAACACAAACACTTATAATGAGTCAGCCCACAATACTGGTAAACTAATTCAATACTTCCTGACATTCTATTAATGGCATGAAATGGACAAGATCTTGAAGTGCAATGTCATGGCCTAGTTAAATCAATACATCCTGCTTCCAACATTCTGATGAATACAATTAAAATCAAATTTACTTTTGAATTGGCTGTTCTTGTGTCAAAATGCTCATTTTAGCAAATAATATTATTATATTCAGGGTATATATACATGCCTACTGTGAAAATTGATAATAATAATAACAAACTATGGCTATCAAAATGCTTTACCTCTTACCAAATAGACTTCATTCAGGTTATTGTGCAAACAACAGACTCCAACAGGTTATTAACGGGGATATTGGCTTATACCATTATTTTTTAACATTGACATGTATATTGTAAACATATTCATTTTTTCTGCTGCTCCCAAAGGGGCTGTAAACACTTAAGTTCTGGAAAAATCAAAATATGCTTAAACATTTATAAAAAATATAAAAAGTAATTAAAGAGAACTTGTTGACAAAAAATGTGTAACCAAGGGTTCTGTACATCACTGACATAGGACACCTTCTGACATGCATAAAATGACGTCCAGGCATTAGTAAGTGACTCAGTGTACAGCCTTGATTAAAGAGCAACTAATCCTGATCAATATGTCTCTCTACAGTGACTCACTAATACTACCTCAATACTATATAATACAACATGCACCACAGGTGATATTGATCCGGTGGGAAATATACATAAATTATATGACGTAAGTGGAAGTGCTAATCTGTTAAAATATGGTTGATATATTATGCTGCATGATTAACCAGTAGATAATCTTCCTGATAACATTTTTGTTAAATTTATACTAATAAGACATATTATGTTTCCTGGCAACCTAAAGAAGTATTAACTCTTTGACAAAGAAATACATGAAACAAGAGGGCCATGATGATCCTTCAAAGCTCACCTGATATTACCATTGAAGACTAAATCAGGTGATTTAGTTTTTTTACCACACTTGACCCAGATTCTAACATCGCCTCTAGAGTGTCAATATAAACATTATGACAAAGACTTCTGACATCGAGTCATTAAAATGGCCCTAGAGACAGTGTTGTTTTTTTTAACCTTTGACCCCTTTGACCAAAATCATTCACATCTTATCCATGTTCAAACTTGGCCAAGATCAGGGGAGTCAATTGTCCCAAATTTATAATCTGGAAAATTAAGGCCGGATGGGGAGGGTCTGCGTCCAGAGATAAAGGGCAGTGCCCCCCCACCCGCCCACTCGTGCCAGCCTTTATTGTGCTATTTTATTGTCTGGCAATTTCTGCTGAATACTATGCCTAATATTATAAATCAGACTGTCTATATCACTGCATGTGTATTCGTAATTCTATGTTTGTTGATTTGGGACGTCAAACATAAATAAATTCGGCGAAAAATACTTTATCCGAAAATGACAATTCGAAACATGTCTTAATAAATAACAATAAGGACATTACTTATGGATACTTTGTCTTACAGATTAGTCTCCCTTGATTTGCAATTATTTATAGTGCTATGTCTTATACATTAATTCTCAGTTGGAATTTCATTGAAATGCAATACAATTAAACAAGAGGGCCATGATGGCCCTGAATCGCTCACCTGACTAACCTTGCTACATCAACTTAAATTCTATCAGACCCATATACAATCCCAAGCCAGATTTCTTCAATTAATACATTCTGACAAAATTTCATTAAGACGTGATGAAAACTGTGACCTCTTTCATATACACAAGGTTTTACTAGAATAAGCCAAGTGACCTAATTTTTTAACCCAGATGACCCATATACGATCCAAAATCATATATTATCAAGATAAACATTCTGACAATATTTCATTAAGATCAGATGAAAATGATGACCTCTATTGTCTACACAAGGTTTTCCTACTATTTGACCTAGTGAGCTAGTTTTTGACCCCAGATGATCCAAATACAATACCAACCCAGATTTCATCAAGATTAACATTCTGGCCAAATTTTATTAAGTTGGGTTGAGAACTGTGACCTCTACTGTCTGCACAATTTTTTTAAACGTTGACCTAGTGACCTGGTTTTTGACCCTAGATGACCCAAATTCGATTACAACCCAGATTTTAACAAGACAAACATTCTGACCATATTTCATTAAGTTCAGATGAAAACTGTAACCTTTATTGTCTTCACAAGGTTTTTCTATGATTTGACCTAGTGACCTTGTTTCTGACCCCACATGACCCAAATTCATTCCCATCCCAGATTTTATCAAGATAAACATTCTGACCAAATTTAATAAAGATTGGATGAAAACTGTGACCTCTATTGTCTATACAAGGTTGTTTTTTTATTTGACCTAGTGACCTAGTTTTTGACCCCAGATGACCCAAATACAATCCCAACCAAGATTTCATCAAGATAAACATTCTGACCAAATTTCATAAAGATTGGATGAAAACTGTGACCTCTATTGTCCACACAAGCTTTTTCTATTATTTGACCTAGTGACCTAGTTTTTGACCCCAGATGACCAAAATACAATCCCAACCCATTCTGACCGAATTTCATAAAGATTGGATGAAAACTGTGACCTCTATTGTCTACACAAGGTTTTTCTATTATTTGACCTAGTGACCTAGTTTTTGACCCCAGATGACCCAAATACAATCCCAACCCAGATTTCATCAAGATAAACATTCTGACCAAATTTCATAAAGATTGGATGAAAACTGTGACCTCTACTGTCTACACAAACAAATTGTTGACGGACACACCCACACACGCACGCACACACGCACAACGGACGACGGACATCACACGGTCACATAAGCTCATGCAACTTTGTGACAGGTGAGCTAAAAACAAGAGCACCGCATAAAGGGTGCCAACGCTTGGCGCTGGGTGCATTTTTGAATAAATGAAAGCTTGTCAGATTTTATTTTTTTAGAGGTCACAGTGACCTTGACCTTTGACCTAGTGACCCAAATATGGGTGAGGCGTGTAGAACTCATCAAGGTGCAGCTACATATGAAGTTTCAGAGATGAAGGTGCAAGCACTTTGATTTTATAGCCAATGTTCAAAACCTTGACAAAATGTTAAGGTTTTAGCACGACGCGGACAGAGAACGACACAACACAACGAGCTGGCTATGACAATACCTTGGGTTTTCTCTGAAAACAGCCGTGCTAAAAATCATGCTTGTCAATTCTAGAAATTTAAGTCTACTATCATACTTTTTACAACAAATAAATAAAGCATACATAAAAGCAAATGCTAAGCATGTGAAACAATTATGACACACACATATATCAGGCTTTTCCCCAGGTTACAGTTTTAGCACAGTCGCACCGCTGTGCCTTAACTTCCAAATCAGGGTTACCACAACGCTGATAAATCAGTGCTTGAAAATTATAAGTCCTTGCAAGCTTTGATCCAAATGTACTTCGCTTTCTGCTAACAACCAATCAAAATATAAACGCCCTAATAAGCTGTTTGCAGGAGCTAAAACGTTTGTAAGACTAATGGGTTAGTTTAGTGACGTTTAGTTTGAAGGGGGTATGCACGATTTTGTCATTATTTTAGCTCTATTGCATACAGAGCCTAAGGCTTATTTGAAACTCTCTTTGAGAAAACAAGAACTTGTACTGGGTGTCTATGTGGGAAATTAAAACTAGAGCTTTGTCACAGACGTGATGAATACCCCCACATGCCGCATTGACACAGAATATTTTGCATGCTGCCTTCACAAAAAAGAGCGCACACCATGCTCAATGTTTAAAACGCACTAAGTGACCCTGTGACCTAGTTTTTAATCCAGCATGGCCCATGTTCGAACTTGGCCTAGACATCATCTAGATACAACTTCTGACCAAATTTGGTGAAGCTCTGATAAAACACTACTTGAATTAGAGAGCGGACACCATGCTCAATGTTTAAAACGCACTAAGTGACCCCGTGAATTTATAGTTTTTGACCCGGCATGACCCATATTCGAACTTGACCTAGACTTCATCTAGATACAACATCTGACCAAGTTTGGTGAAGATCGGATGAAAACAACTTTAATTAGAGAGCGGACTCTTCATACAGACCAACCAACCGACGGACCGACAGACAGACAGACCGACAGACAAGCTCAATCCTATATATCCCCCTAAACTTTGTTTGTGGGTTATAAAAAGCTCCCAAATTTGGGATCAAATACCTGACCTCCTGAACGCTAGGCAGACACCATATCCACTACACCACTGCAACCTAATGGGTTGTTTCACAACTAAATCTAGTTTGGTTAACATTATCCTTCCTAACTGTATATCATATTCACACTTGCGCATGCCAACTTTGAAAGCATCCTCTCTCTGAATTTGACATTATTCTAGCTTTGAATCTGTTCAATAATCTAATCAACCAATCAGCGCTCATGCAGCCTAATTCACACTTTCTACATGGAAATGTATACATTAACCGTTCTTGTAACAGATCAAAACTGACCTATCTAAAACAAGAGGGCCATGATGGCCTGAATCGCTCACCTGACTAACCAAATACCATCCCAACCCAGTTTTCATCAAGAAAAACATTCTGACCAAATTTAATAAAGATTGGATGAAAACTGTGACCTCTATTGTCTACACAAGGTTTTTCTAATATTTGACCTATTGACCTAGTTTTTTACCCCAGGTGACCCAAATACAATCCCAACAGATTTCATCAAGACAAACATTCTGATCAAATTTTATAAAGATTGGATGAAAACTGTGACCTCTATTGTCTACACATTGTTTTTCTATTATTTGACCTAGTGATCTAGTTTATGACCCCAGATGACCAAAATACAACCCCAACCCAGATTTCATCAAGACAAACATTCTGACCAAATTTCATGAAGACTGGATGAAAACTGTGACCTCTATTGTCTACACAAGGTTTTTCTATTATTTGACCTAGTGATCTAGTTTATGACCCCAGATGACCAAAATACAACCCCAACCCAGATTTCATCAAGACAAACATTCTGACCAAATTTCATGAAGACTGGATGAAAACTGTGACCTCTATTGTCTACACAAGGTTTTTCTATTATTTGACCTAGTGACCTAGTTTTTGACCCAAGATGACCCCCAACCCAGATTTCATCAAGATAAACATTCTGACCAAATTTCATAAAGATTGGATGAAAACTGTGACCTCAATTGTCTATACAAGGTTTTTATATTATTTCACATAGTAACCTAGTTTTTGACCTAGTGACCTAGTTTTTAACCCAATATGACCCAAATACAATCCCTACCCAGATTTCATCAAGATAAACATTCTGACTAAATTTCATAAAGATTGGATGAAAACTGTGACCTCTACTGTCTACACAAACAAATTGTTGACGGCTTTTCTATTATTTGACCTAGTGACCTATTTTTTGACCTCAGATGACCCAAATACAATCCCAACCCAGATTTCATCAAGATAAACATTCTGACCAAATTTCATAAAGATTGGATGAAAACTGCGACCTCTATTGTCTACACAAGGTTTTTCTATTATTTGACCTAGTTTTTGACCTAGCGACCTAGTTTTTGACCCCAGATGATCCAAATACATTCCCAAGCCAGATTTCATCAAGATAAACATTCTGACCAAATTTCTTAAAGATTGGATGAAAACTGCGACCTCTTAATTGTTTCCACAAGGTTTTTCTATTATTTGACCAAGTTTTTGACCTAGTGACCTTGTTTTTGACCCCAGATGACCCAAATACAATACCAACCCAGATTTCATCAAGATAAACATTCTGATTAAATTTCATAAACATTGGATAAAAACTGTGACCTCTACTGTCTACACAAACAAATTGTTGATGATTTTTCAATTATTTGACCTGGTGACCTAGTTTCTGACCCCAGATGACCCAAATACAATCCCAACCCAGTTTTCATCAAGATAAACATTCTGACCAAATTTCATAAAGATTGGATGAAAACTGCGACCTCTATTGTCTACACAAGGTTTTTCTATTATTTGACCTATTATGTGACCTAGTTTTTGACCCCAGATAACCCAAATACAATCCCAACCCAGATTTCATTACGATTAACATTCTGACCAAATTTCATAAAGATTGGATGAAAACTGTGCCCTCTACTGTCTACACAAACAAATTGTTGACGGACGCACACACGCACACACACAACGGACACCAGACATCACACGGTCACAAAAGCTCACCATGTCACTTCGTGACAGGTGAGCTAAAATATTGTAGTGAGAAAAGGTTTGCCATGTTATGTAAAAGTGCATTAAAGTTATTTAACTAAAGTGTTTATTCTTTCCAGGACGTAATCATGAAGACTCATTTTCGTACGCATTTAATCAGAACAAAGGATTTACATGAACTACATGCTTGCTAATCTTATTTGAAGTTAGAATTAGTACAAATGAAAATTCTGCTATGTGTTTCAAATTAAATGGAATATGGTCTAATTTGAACAATATCTAACATAGTACTTGATGCAACAAAAAAAATGTAGGTGAAGAACGTGTTTGAGATCGCCAAGCTATGCTTATGAATAAATATTTACATTAATAACCTGACAAATTATATTGCTCTATAGCTAGCAACAACATAATGGATCTGTGTATATGAAATAAGGAAATAAATGTATTTAAAATACATTTTTGAATAAATCTAGTGCAGATTTTTAATAACAGCATGTCAAAAGTTTCTTTTATATCAACATGCAAAATGGGGCATACCCCTTTTGCACAAACATCTTCTTGTGCAGCCATTCCCCTGTGCCAGGAGAAAAGCCTGTATGCACATGAATAGCTGTAACCTGAATGAAAGCAAAAAAACTAAAGCACTATAAGAATTTTAAAATGATAAGCACCAAGAACACAAAAGAAGTAAATTGAAATAACAGAACTTCATCATGCAGTTCTATAGAAACCAAACCATGTACATGTAGGAGACCAGATCTTCTAATAATCTTCTTAAATAACACACAACACGACAGCTTCTCTTACCATTAGTGACATCAACACGAACACATGTCGAATACGGCAGTGAAAACTGAACAACCAGTCTCTTTTCAGCAGAATCCAACGAATTTATTGAGTTCCACACATCAACACAGGCATCAGCCAAAGTATCCCAAGAAGAAGTCTTTGGTGTCACATTAACCCAATGTCTAAAACAACTACAAGAGCACTGCCCCTTGAACTTCGCGCTTTCCATCACAGTCTGGTTTAGTATGGTTTGCAAAAAAGCTTACAAATGTTCAACACACCTCTGATGAAAACCAGGTTGTTGATGGACATCTTGGAAACCAGAAAAGAATTAAGCCCTGGTCAGTCTGGAAAAAAGGAATATATTTTGCATGGGCCCAATATCATGAAATTATCCATTTTTCAGCTCAACAAAGAAGAATAGATTTGGGTTTTCACTAAGCTGAGTATTGAGAATTTAAGTCACTCAAAAAGAATCTCAAATCACAGCTTTATGCATATTCACGCATTCTTCATCAAACTTACTGCTGACTTGTTCTAAAAACTCAAACAAGGTTATGTGGGTGTGATGTGAGTTTTCACAGATGTTATTCATACAAGAATCAGAAGGTTTGTATCAAGAGGTATTGATGTTAGACAAATCTGCCACCAAGACTATGGACCATCTGTATGACAATAAAGTAAGTCAATTTAAAGCAGTGCTCCAGCTAGGCCTAAATTGAAGGGCAACCCACCCTGTCCTTCTGAACTTCCGCCCTTCCTAGGCCCCCCAAGCTCTTTAAAAAAAAATAATAATAAAAAAATACTCATATGATTATTGATAATTATCTTATTAAATGTAATTAATTTATTCCTCATTATAGACATTATATTTGAATGGTTTAATAAAAATGGGAATAATAATTATATTCTAACAATTATTAACAACATATAAATTAACAAGCAACAGGAAGCATTTCAGAAATGCCCGAGCACTCAAAAGTGCCCTTTTGACAAAAAACTGCGCTTCCAAAGTGCCCTTTTGACAAAAAAGCCCCCCCTGCCCTTTTCAAATCCTAGCTGGAACACAGTCAATTTAAAGTCAAATTAAGGTTGGTGATGTAGGTGTGTTGACAGTGTTAGAATACATCATACATTCAAATATAAAAGCTGAGTAGGATGCATTCTAGAAATAACTAGAGATGTGTTTGTCAGAAACACAATGCCCCCTACTGCGCGGCTTTGAAGCCATATATTTGACCTTTGACCTTGAATGATGACCTTGACCTTTCACCACTCAAAATGTGCAGCTCCATGATATACACATGCATGCCAAATATCAAGTTGCTATCTTCAACATTGCAAAAGTTATTACCAAGGTTAAAGTTTTGGGACAGAATGACAGACAGAATGACATGACAGACAGAATGACAGACAGACAGCAGGACCAAAACAAGATAATCCCGGTCATTCGATCTGGGGCATAATAAAAAAAACTTCAATTTGAGTAAAACATTAATTTTGATCTTCTGAAAATAATAGTCATCTTTCAAAAGTAGGCCAATGTCAAATTTTTAATGATGTCAAGTAATAAGAGTGTGTTGACAGTGTTCAAGGACAAGTAATAAGAGTGTGTTGACAGTGTTCAAGGACAAGTAATAAGAGTGTGTTGACAGTGTTCAAGGATCATAGGTATCAAAGCCTTGTACCAAAAGGTGTTGATGTAAGATAAAACCTATTATTTTGAGCTGACCAATAATATCAGGGTCTAGAAACAACGGGGTTTTCAGGGGTTTACACACGGGTTGGACAGAATGCAAACACATTTGAGAACTTTCTTTTTTTCAAATATCTCAAGTTATTGAAATACATTTGCAAAAGTCTTGAGTGCAAAAAAAAAGGTTTTTCTTGCAGTTCGTGCCGATATCTTAAGGTATAATAATAAATCCTTGAATAAATCAGAAATTGATGACAAAATTTCACGTGGCATTAAGCATAACCGTGCAATACAGAAGGAATTTTTCAACAAGAACACAGGCTTATAAAATAAAGTTTCATTTCACATGGCCATAAGCACCATAAAAATGTGTCTTTTATGCATTAGTTGAAACGCTTACGAAAAAAAGTTTTGAAGTTTAAAAAAAAAAAGCACCACTTACTTATGTGTTAACATCCATTAACATTTATTTGGGAACCCTACAAAGTCACATGATCCTGCACCCAGAACATGAAGCCTCAAAATAAGTCTAAGCCTTAAAGGTCAATGTCAAAGTCAAATGAGGTCAGGTGATGTGGGTGTGTCTATAGATATTTGAAAAAGGGGTCATTTTGGGTTCACCTTGTACAGAAAGATGGACAGAGACAAACAAGAGATGTGTTTGTCAGAAACACAATGCCCCCTACTGCGCCGCTTTGAAGCCATATATTTGACCTTTGACCACGAAGGATGACCTTGACCTTTCACCACTGAAAATGTGCAGCTCCATGAGATACACATGCATGCCAAATATCAAGTTGCTATCCTCAATATTGCAAAAGTTATGACCAAGGTTAAAGGTTTAGGACAGAATGACAGAGTGACAGACAGACAGGCCAAAAACAATATAACCCCGATCATTCAATCTGGGGGCATAAAAAGAATTGATTGACCAATCTCTGTATATGCCTCATACAATAATATCTGTAAACACTGAGTTGAGCATGATTGGTAAATTCTAAAAATATGAGAAAGGTATTGTCTTAAGTACATGCACATTACAAGGCCTATGGCCTCCCTAATGAGATGAGATCTTACAGATCTGAATGATCAAATAATAATGAGGCACAGCTATTAAGAAGCACAGTCATGTACAATAATAAATGGACATTAATTAACGAAAATAAAATTTGCCTGATGAAGGATTTTCCTGTTCACAAAAATGATTTAAAACGTTTAGACATTTAATTTCCTACCGCTTTATTACAAACTGGATCTTGTAATTTTTAAATAAACCTTAGACTCAACCTTCTGTTCTGATTTTGATATGTTTTACCATAAATTTATTTATACAATGTTATCCTGTTTAATGAGTATAACAGTAAAACAACTGCAATATATAAGCTGCCTTTCTCAGCTGGTAATATTTTTAATAACTTTGATAAAAATAAATTAAGTTCTACAATAATGTATATGAAACATCAAGTCTGCCAGCTACAAACAGGTATCACTCATGTATGCAAATTTAAAAAGCTTGATGTTTCTTGATTTTTAATTATTGCAATTTAAGTGATTACGTAACAAGTGTGAAATTAACAAGATTTGCTAATGTATAGATGAAAAAAATAAAATGTAGGTTTTCCATTTAAAAAATAATAATTTTGCAGTTTTAATACTTCACTGAGGTTTATATCCAGACTGTTCAAACTTATATCCTAGCTCAATTTGATCAACCTATGTATATTCTACATTAGCAAAGGAAGCGTGCAAGTGCATTTTGATGACTTAATTACAATTAATTTTGTGTAAATGAATAATTCAGAATTAAGATCTTAATATAAGTCAAAAACAAGAAAATGAAAGCAAAACTTCATTTAAATATTTTTTAATGAAATAGCATCAATAAAAAATGATTTTTTATACTTGTATATATCAGCAAACAAAGTTAATTGATTTTACAATTTAAACCTTAATTAAATTATCAATGCATACCTGAAAATATAGAAATTTTCACTAACACATGATCAAATAATGAAAGTAAAATGCATTTGAACATTTATTTATACTTTACCTATATTAAAGGTCATATCTATACTGTTCAAATTTACTCAACAAAACATTTGATTAGAACCACTTTTCAGAACGATGTTTTGATTAGATTGTACAAAAATTATGTTTAAGCTTAGGTTATCATAAAACCATTAACAGAAATTCAATTTATCTCTATTAGGTATCAATTAAGCTTTTTCATCATGTAGTTTAATTAATTGATTGAACTATAACTGAGTCTGCAACATAACCCTCTGTAAAACAACACTCTGGTTAGCTTTACACACACATTAGATCCTGTCAAAACCAAGAGAAAATAACTGTCTCTTAACCCTTCCCCCCATAAGAAGCAAAGTGCAAATGGCTTTTGCAACCAGCATAAAACCAGAAAAGCCTGTGGGTAACTCCCAGACTGTTCAGGTTTTATGCTGTTTGCTGCTCACCAGTAGCTCAAGGTTGGAAATGAAGCCTTTAAAACTTGAAACTAGTAAGTAAGGTCTTTAATTAAATTACACTTTTTAAGGAACTTCAAATGTGTCAAAATAAGTTTCTAAGTGGTAAAGGGTTAAACAGTATCATTAGGAAGATTCATCTGAATATCTGTTTTTATAGCATTATGACTGTTTCTGGCATGCTAAGCTCTATCTACATGTACATAAGTGGCATATTTCTGCTGAATAATCACAGTTATGGGCCTTTGTCAGTGATTTTACGCACTGATTAACAACATGTCTGAAGCATTCATTGAATAAATGCAGTTGATAAAGATGCATTTGTAGCAGATGCCAATGAAAAAGTCAATGGAATTGCTTTAATTTCATGTTAAAGTTGAATAACACAAGTTTGCAACAATGATTCACTCGTTTTGTTTCATCATTATAACTTTCTGTACACTAGCAATAATATGAGTCTCTGATTACCATGTATTTTAAATATTTGTTTATACACTTAAACTGCAAATTTTTTAATTCAATTTAAACCTGGAACTAACAAGAAACAGCTATGCAATAACAAAGACTGATCAAAGACATGTATGAAACTCACTGATGACAAATATCCCTTTCAGATATAACAGAAAATAGCATTCAATAAAGATGTAACTATGTCACAATATTGACGCAGAATACCCTCCGACGCCGCATGTCTAAATTAACGCAAGTTTATAGAAAATGAAATTGTAACCCATGAGTCATGGCCAGTTTTAACCAAAGGGACATCAGTTTTTGTTTAAACATTTCACAGAAAAACAATAACACTATATATATAAAACTTCCCTTACAGAGAATTAATTGAGTCTAAATAAATCACATGACCCCAAGGGGTATTACAACAGCTCAAACAAGCTTTTGATCATTAAAAAAAGGCCAAAGAAACATTTCTTCAGTTTAAAATGATTAAATTGTATTTTTGTTGTTGTCCCAAAGTCACTTTTTAACCTACCACTTTACTTAATAGTTGCACAAAACAAGGTCAACTGACTCTTATTTAACGTTGTGAAGTGTATTCAATACTTTTTTATCTGTCATTGAGCATTAGCCATGTTTCCTAGTATCAACAATTTAAAATCAAACTTTCTTTGTGTGCTTGCAGAGTGGCACGTTCTCCATTCTCAAATACACATGAAACCCACTTGTGAACCTGAGTTGCGTCAAATTTGCTGCGTCCTTTTGCCATCAAAAACAACCCTGAAGTGCCATGTATTTATGTGTCCGAACTCAACCAATTAAACCCTGTATTTATCAGACAAAACTTATCCCTGCCAAAGATTCAAGGAATGTTTATGAACATCAAGAACAGGTCATTATTTATCCTTGCCAAAGATTCAAGGACTTTTCTTGACCATCAAGAACAGGTCATTGGTTATCCCTGCCAAAGATTCAAGGACTTTTCATGACCATCAAGAACAGGTCATTGTTTATCCCTGCCAAAGAATCAAGGACTTTTTATGACCATCAAAAACAGGTCATTGTTTATCCCTGCCAAAGATTCAAGGACTTTTCATGACCATCAAGAACAGGTCATTGTTTATCCCTGCCAAAGATTCAAGGACTTTTCATGACAATCAAGAACAGGTTATTGTTTATCCCTGCTAAAGATTCAAGGACTTTTCATGACCATCAAGCATAGGTAATTGTTATCCCTGCCAAAGATTCAAGGAACTTTCATGACCATCAAAAACAGTTTGTGTACTCACAACCTTAAAATATCATGATCAATAAATGATGCTTGAACTCAAAGTTGATTAATCCTAGTTCATGAGCCCCAGTAAAAAGGGTTTGAGAGTTCATAACCTGCTCATTAACCATTTATTGATTTCATGAACAGTTCTGGCCCTCTTAAAATGGTTAAAATGCTTTATGAACATTTAAGGAACACTAATGAGAAATGAATTCAATAGTTGTGTTAAAAAAATATTGCATCAATTTATGATATGTTATAAATATTATTTCAGGTTTATAATGTTTTTTCCAATTTCTTGTCGAACTCTTGACTCATTACATGCCTGCACACAGTTTTCATATGTTTTACGTTACTGTACCAATTGCTTTTGCATGCGCCAAAAATCCTGAATGTAATCAATAACAATCAATTGCTCTATTCCTGTGCAAATCTTCCACACTTTATAACAAAGTAAATTGACAAAACGAAAATCCGTGCAAAGTTCTACATGTATCTGTCTCGGTCATCTTCCACAAACAATATGCACATTAATGAAAATAATGAAAAAAGCTAAAGCACAAATAACTGAATTACATCCTACTTTGTGTATGTACAATGTGGCAGCTGTTCCCATCAGTATAATTCCATTGATTGAATGATTGTGCCATTTTAGGGTCACTTAAGTATCAACAACACAAACATCAATTACACCCACAAAAAGTTAATGCATGTTCCTCAGTTTCATAACTATTGCTAAACACAACCTGATTTTATGCTGTATTGGAAATCAAATAAATGAAATATTCCGTTCCTGACTCTGTACACTTGCCTCCAGCAGGCCGATCCAATACATACATACACATACGCTAACTATAAGAAAGAGCATCCCAATCTGTATACTAGAGCTTTGTTACAAAAGTAACTAAACAATACAACTGCATCAATTTGTGACAAGCATAGCAGCCATAGAACTAAATGGATTATTATCAGTGCCAGATTAAAGTCTAAAACATATATTCATGGTGATGACATGTATGTATTTCAAGTTTCAAGTCAATAACTTGAAAAATGTGAAAGTAGTTTGCTTCACATACATAGAACATGTTATTCTTTTGAAATAAAAATCTGGCCATGACATTGATTTCTAACAGATCAGCCAATCAGTGCTTATAAGAAGTGAAACAAGAGCAGTGTATTGGAAAATTAAATGAGTAGATTCAGAGATATAATCAGATATAAGCACTGTTACATAATTTATTCCTCATTCCAAAAAGGTATTTCTGTCAATATTGTTAACTATTTACATCTCGGCGTGATAGCCATTATCACCAAAACTTTCTTTCTTCATAATTCACCAAGGAGATGGCAAATGTAAAAGGTAGATACCGGTACATCAACATTATGAACATAAAATAACTGAGCACTTTAGTGTCCTGTTGAGCATCATGATGTTGAAATTTAATGTCATAAAAGTAAATTTTTAGAATTCATATCAAGAACAAGAATATCATTAAAATCACTTACATTTCATTCACATCTTGATATAATTCACTGAGAAAAAATGCGCACTTTAAAATATGTATCAATAAGTAATGTTGTAAAATATGTATCAATAAGTAATGTTGTAAAATATGTATCAATAAGTAATGTTGTAAAATATGTATCAATAAGTAATGTTGTAAAATATGTATCAATAAGTAATGTTGTAAAATATGTATCAATAAGTAATGTTGTAAAATATGTATCAATAAGTAATGTTGTAAAATATGTATCAATAAGTAATGTTGTAAAATATGTATCAATAAGTAATGTTGTAAAATATGTATCAATAAGTAATGTTGTAAAATATGTATCAATAAGTAATGTTGTAAAATATGTATCAATAAGTAATGTTGTAAAATATGTATCAATAAGTAATGTTGTAAAATATGTATCAATAAGTAATGTTGTAAAATATGTATCAATAAGTAATGTTGTAAAATATGTATCAATAAGTAATGTTGTAAAATATGTATCAATAAGTAATGTTGTAAAATATGTATCAATAAGTAATGTTGTAAAATATGTATCAATAAGTAATGTTGTAAAATATGTATCCAACAACTTCTTTCCTTAAAAATATATCAAGAACAAGATCTGCTTCACCATAGCAAGTACATGAAAATATCAAACACATCAACAACACTCACACAACATGAACCAAAGAAGAATAACAGTATGTCTTTTGCAGATGAAAATATTGCTGCAACACATTTCTCAAACAGGGAAATATGTTCCTGGTTTCAAACTGTATGCTGTTAATAAGAATTTTTTTTAAGATTTCCTTGTTATGTTGTTTAACAAAAATAAGTTATTTTTGTATACAAGATTTCTACCAAATTATCTTGATATTCAATTGCCTTGCACTTTTATTAATGAAAAAAAAGACCTTAATTTTTAAATTTATCCCATTAAACAAGTAGATTCTTTTCTGACTTGCCCGACCTATATTTTGGTTGTCCTAGGCAAATGGACAACTATCAATGTTAAGCCCTTTGTATACATTTATAGCATTAAAAATGAGAAGTAGAGTCCTCAACATGTATGAGCTTGAATTGTACTGTCGAATTTTAGATCATTTAACACTTTGGAATATATATAATTTCAGACAATTTACATGCCTGGTGTTCTAAGTCTTAGTATTACATTCACCCCCAACAATCACTTCTGGGCATACCTTCTGTCATTCACATCCACCCAGGCATACTTTCCAACAGTCACATCCACAAAAGGCATGCCACATTTCAGGACATACCTTTAGTCAGTCACATAAACCCAGGCAAGCCACACTTCAGGGCACACCTTGAGTCAGTCACATAAACCCAGGCAAGCCACACTTCAGGGCATACCTTGAGTCAGTCACATAAACCCAGGCAAGCCACACTTCAGGGCACACCTTGAGTCAGTCACATAAACCCAGGCAAGCCACACTTCAGGGCATACATTCAGTCAGTCACATAAACCCAGGCAAGCCACACTTCAGGGCACACCTTGAGTCAGTCACATAAACCCAGGCCGGCAACACTTCAAGGCACACCTTGAGTCAGTCACATAAACCCAGGCAAGCCACACTTCAGGGCATACCTTCAGTCAGTCACATAAACCCAGGCAAGCCACACTTCAGGGCACACCTTGAGTCAGTCACATAAACCCAGGCAAGCCACACTTCAGGGCACACCTTGAGTCAGTCACATAAACCCAGGCAAGCCACACTTCAGGGCATACCTTCAGTCAGTTACATTAACCCAGGCAAGCCACACTTCAGGGCATACCTTCAGTCAGTCACATAAACCCAGGCAAGCCACACTTCAGGGCATACCTTGAGTCAGTCACATAAACCCAGGCCGGCAACACTTCAGGGCATACCTTCAGTCAGTTACATAAACCCTGGCAAGCCACACTTCAGGGCATACCTTCAGTCAGTCACATAAACCCAGGCAAGCCACACTTCAGGGCATACCTTCAGTCAGTTACATAAACCCTGGCAAGCCACACTTCAGGGCATACTTTGAGTCAGTCACATAAACCCAGGCAAGCCACACTTCAGGGCATACCTTCAGTCAGTCACATAAACCCTGGCAAGCCACACTTCTGGGCACACCTTGAGTCAGTCACATAAACCCAGGCAAGCAACACTTCAGGGCATACCTTCAGTCAGTCACATTAACCCAGGCAAGCCACACTTCAGGGCATACCTTCAGTCAGTCACATAAACCCAGGCAAGCTACACTTCAGGGAACACCTTGAATCAGTCACATAAACCCAGGCAAGCAACACTTCAGGGCATACCTTCAGTCAGTCACATTAACCCAGGCAAGCCACACTTCAGGGCATATCTTCAGTCAGTCACATAAACCCAAGCAAGCCACAATTTGCTTATAATGAAAAAGGTCATTACAGCCCCTCATGATCTCACAAACATTCACAGCTGTGTAACATTCATCCAGTCACAACAAGTTTCATAGTAAGCTATAATTATCCTCACTGTAAAGGGCAAAAGCTGTTGCAAACAATTTATCCAACATTTCTCAATAAGCAGAGAGCACTTCAATGTTTTTGTTGTTACTGCATAACGGGTGCAACGCGCGGCTGCAAAAGCTTGTCAGATTTTTTTTTTAGAGGTCACAGTGACCTTGACCTTTGACCTAGTGACCCAAAATGGGTGTGGCGTGTAGAACTCTAGTCTAGGTGAATGTACATTTGAAGTTTCAAAGTTGTGGGTGGAAGCACTGTGATGTTAGAGGCAAAGTTAAAGTTTTATATTAGAGGTCACAGTGACCTTGACCTTTGACCTAGTGACCCAAAATGGGTGTGGCATGTAGAACTCATCAAGGTGCATGTACATTTGAAGTTTCAAAGTTGTAGGTGGAAGCACTGTGATGTAAGAGGCAAAATTAAAGTTTTATATTAGAGGTCACAGTAACCTTGACCTTTGACCTAGTGACCCAAAAATTGGTGTGGCGTGTAGAAGTCATCAAGGTGCATGTATAGATGAAGTTTCAAAGTTGTAGGTGGAAGCACTGTGATGTTAGAGGCAAAGTGAAAGTTTTATATTAGAGGTCACAGTAACCTTGACCTTTGACCTTAAGTGACCAAAAAATGGGTGTGGTGTGTAGAAGTCATCAAGGTGCATGTACATATGAAGTTTCAAAGTTGTAGGTGGAAGCACTATGATGTTAGAGGCAAAGTTAAAGTTTTATATTAGAGGTCACAGTGACCTTGACCTTTGACCTAGTGACCCAAAAATGGGTGTGGCATGTACAACTCATCAAGGGGCATGTACATATGAAGTTCCAAAGTTAAAGGTGGAAGCACTTTAATTTTAGAGCCATTGTAAAGGTTTTAGCACGACGCCCGGACGGCGGAGGATGAGGAGGCTATGACAATACCTCGGGTTTTCTCCGAAAACAACCGAGCTAATAAAATAACCAACGTGGCTACTAAAAGTGTATTCTTGTTTTATACCGGTAAACTGGTACCGTATGCACAAAAAGATCAAGAAACATTGCATATGTTACCTGATATCCAGTCAACTGAATTCAACATGCCCTTCAATTAACACGTTTTGTCACCGTAATTTTTTTTAGTAAGTCTAAGATATCCTAATGTGTAAATAGAGACATTTGAAATTAAAATGCACACATTTACTAAGTTCTATATATAAATTCTATAATTCTATATATAAAATAGAAGACAACTCAAACCAACAAAAAGGAAATGTTCCTTTACACAAAAGGATAAACCACTTATTAATATTCCAACGAAGCCGACAACTGATAAACCACAATCCAGGTGTATCACATTTTCCAGCCAAAGAACACAACGCACCCAGCTATGTTATATCTATTAGTTTAGGAGTTTCCAATAAGAATTTCTGATAAATACTGTATATTTTCACATGGTGGCTGTTCAATCAGACTCTAAATCATGCTGATACAGGTACCAGACGCAGAATTGCTGTTGGGGTAATTCATGGGTAGATGTTTTATTTTTCCACCATAACAAAAAGCATTATTTCAACAAGAGGACCTGAAAGGCCCAAAGTCACTCACCTGAGATAACAAGATATTATTGGGATGAATTTTCTGACCAAGTTTCATGAAGATCAGACTATAAATGTGGCCTCTAGAGTGTTAACAAGGTTTTACTATAGCCATATATAGCCATATAAGGAAAAATGCCCCCCCCCCCCTTGGCTGCTATGTTTTTCAGCAAACGTAACCATTTTTGAACTCATCCAAGATATCAATAAGACAAATCTTCTGACCATATTTCATGAAGATTGGACAATAAATGTGGCCTCTAGAGTGTTAACAAGATTTTACTATAGCCATATAAGGCCAAAAAAGCCCCGCCCCTTGGCAGCTATGTTTTTCAAGCAAACGTAACCATTTTTGAACTCATCCAAGATATCAATAAGACAAATCTTCTGACCATATTTCATGAAGATTGGGCAATAAATGTGGCCTCTAGAGTGTTAACAAGGTTTTACAAAAGCCATATATAGCCTTATAAGGATAAATGCCCCACCCCTGTTGGCCATGTTTTTAAAGAAATCAAACTCATTTTCGAACTCATCCAAGATATCATTGGGACAAATCTTCTGACCAAGTTTCATGAAGAAAGGAAAATAAATGTGGCCTCTAGAGTGTTAACAAGGTTTTACTAAAGCCATATAAGGAAAAATGCCCGCCCCCCCCCCCCCCCCCCCCCCCCCCGGCGGCCATGTTTTTCTACCAAATGGCATCATTTTTTAACTTGTCCAAGATTTTATCGGGATGAATTTTCTGACCAAGTTTCATGAAGATCGCACAGTAAATGTGGCCTCTAGAGTGTTAACAAGATTTTACTATAGCCAAATAGAGCCATATAAGGAAAAATGCCCCACCCCTTGGCAGCCATGTTTTTCAAGCAAATGTTACCATTTTCATACTCATCCAAGATATCATTGGGAAAAATCTTCTGACCAAGTTTCATGAAGATCGGAAAATAAATGTGGCCTCTAGAGAGTTAACAAGGTTTTACTATAGCCATATCAGGAAAAATGCCCCGCCCCCTGGCGGCCATGTTTTTCAATCAACCTGCATCATTTTCAAACTCGTCCAAGATATTATTGGGATGAATCTTCCGACCAAGTTTCATGAAGATTGGACAAAAGATGTGGCCTCTAGAGTGTTAACAAGATTTTACTATAGCCATATAAGGAAAAATGCCCTGCCCCTTGGCAGCCATGTTTCTCAAGCAAAGGATACCATTTTTGAACTCATCCAAGATATCATTAGAACAAATCTTGTGACCAAATTTCATGAAGATCGGAATATAAATGTGGCCTCTTGAGTGTTAACAAGGTTTTACTATAGCCATATAAGGAAAAATGCCCCGCCCACTGGCAGCCATGTTTTTCAATCAACCTGCATCATTTTCGAACTCGCCCAAGATATTAATGGGATGAATCTTCTGACTAAGTTTCATGAAGATCAGACAATAAATGTGGCCTCTGGAGTGTTAACAAGATTTTATTATAGCCATATAAGGAAAAATGCCCCGCCCCTTGGCAGCCATGTTTTTCAAGCAATGTTACCATTTTCGAACTCATCCAAGATATCATTGAGACCAATTTTCTGACCAAATTTCATGAAGATTGGACAATAAATGTGGCCTCTAGAGAGTTAACAAGGTAAATGTTTACGCCGCACAACGCACAATGGACAGCGCACAACGGACGAATAGCGATCACAAAAGCTCACCATGAGCACGTCGTGCTCAGGTGAGCTAAAAAAATATTAATGATTATTAATTTATTAAAACAGTGTTTTATTGTTCTTTCTTTGAGTGGACAGGTTTAAAGTTTTTGAGGTCACCTACAGTACCATGTTATCGTTGGAGTGTTCTGCTGCTTCTATTGTGGGTCTTCAAAACTCAGTCCATTTCGGCTATCTTTTTGGGACAAACAATTCATTACCCCTTCAACTATGCCAGTCACTTTAAAACTCTCCATCTGTACCAACCACATTGCACTTATTACATGTATGTGGATCACAAACACAACTGATGAATGTCATAATGTCTACAAAGTATTTCATGTACATTTTCATGAAATACAAATTTGATATTTTATTAAGATGTCTTTTTTCAATGGCTGATGCCATACATCTTAAGGTAGCGCACCTCTAATGGCACATATCCAAATATAATTTAATTAATTATTTTCCTAATCAGCATCACTTCACTGATCTACATGCAAATTTGTAGGTAGGCTTTCCATGCTTTTTAAAAAAATATACAGATTTTTTCAAACCCACCCTCACGCTCGGCTTTTGTCCAGTTTATTTTCACCCCTGGGGTATATAAAAGTTCCATAATTCATTCAGATTTCCAAATATGGGCATGCAGTTGGTGTGTACAGATGCAGTAAAGGTGTTTAAAGTTTAAACAAGATGAAATAAGTATTCTTTTACAGATATTAATTTTTTAACAATTTTTTATCTATGGAATAGCGCCATGAAATGTAAGTGATTTCAGCCAAGTAAAAATTCGGTCGGTTAAAAACAAAGTGTCATAAAATTCAAAGTAGTATCATTTAAGTTATATTTTAAACTATTTTTTTTATAGAAACACTATATACAGCAAAAATACCAAGAAATAGACAGATTTAGCGTTTACTTTTTTAAATAAAAATAACAATGCAACATGCATCATTCGTATTTTCAGCAGTAAATTACCCAATTTAGCCATAACGTTGTTTTAATTTTAAAAATTGTAGGATGCTCTAACAATTTTCAACATATTTGACAATAAACATAGCTTATATGCTATATTAAATCAAATTACGTTAGAAAAGAAATAAAACGTGTCGCAAAAAGTATGCGATGTCGGCAGGATTCCAACCAGCGCGGGAAGATCCCAAAAGATTTCTAGTCCATCGCCTTAACCACTCGGCCACAACAACTTCACATCATGCATCCTTAAATTAGATATCCATAAGTAAACAGGTAAAAAGGCTCGTCTATCTTTGAAGAAATCGCGAAATCGTATTTTTCAGATGATAATTGGATCAAAGTCAATATTTATAGTGAAAATAATGTATTCTAAATGAATTTTGTAAACACAATCATATCAAAATTCGAAGTTTGAAAAAAATTAAAATGCATCTCTCGGAAATAACCGATCATTTAAGATCGGCAATGATCGTAAAATAAATCGCGGGAAATCATTAGAGGTGAGCTACCTTAATGATGTTATCATGACATCCATGTGAAGGTTAGCCACTTCTTGAACAATACTACAAACTAGAGCTTTGTCACAGACGTGACGAATACCCCCACATGCCGCATTGACACATAATATTTTGCATGTCGTCTTCACAAAAAACAGCGGACACCATGCTCAATTTTTAAAACGCACTAACGCACCATTCTGAATGTTAAAAAAACGCACTAAGTGACCCCTTGACCTAGTTTTAGGCCCGGCATGGCCCATGTTCAAATTTGTCCTAGAGATCATTTAGATAAAATTTGTGACCAAGTTTGGTGAGGATTGGATGAAAACTACTTGAATTAGAGAGCAGACAACATGGTGAGGTTTTAAACGCACTTACATGTAGATACCCTGTGACCTAGTTTTTGACCCGGCATGACCCATATTCAAACTTGACCTAGACATCATCTAGATACAACTTCTCACCAAGTTTGGTGAAGATTGGATGAAAACAACTTGAATTCGAGAGCGGACAACATTGTGAATTGAAAACGCACTAAGTGACCCCGTGACCTAGTTTTTGACCCCGCATGGCCCATGTTCGAACTTGACCTACACATCATCTAGTTACAACTTCTGACCAAGTGTGGTGAAGATCGGATTTAAACTACTTGAAATAGAGAGCGGACACCATGCCCAATGTGTAAAACGTACTAAACGACACTGTGACCTAGTTTTTGATCTGGCATGGCCCATGTTCGAACTTGGCTTTCAGATCATCTAGATAAAACTTCTGACCAAGTTTGGTGAAGATCAGATGAAAACTACTTGAATAAGAGAGAGGACACCATGCTGAATGTTAAAAAAACGCACTAAGTGACCCCGTGACCTAGTTTTTGACCCGGCAAGGCCCATGTTCGAACTTGGCCTTAGGATCATCTAGATACAACTTATGACTAAGTTTGGTGAAGATCGGATGAACATTACTTAAATTAGAGAGCGGACAACATGCTGAATGTTTAAAACGCACTAAGTGACCCTGTGACCTAGTTTTTGACCCAGCAAGGCCCAAGTTCAAACTTGGCCTAGACATCATCTAGATATAACTTCTGACCAAGTTTAATGAAGATCGGATGAAAACTACTTGAATTAGAGAGCGGACACTTAATACGGACCAACCGACAGACAGACAAGCTCACTCCTATATACCCCCCTTAACTTTGTTTGTGGGGGTATAATTACACTGCAAACACATCAAACAAATGGACTAACTAAATCTTACCAAGAAATAATCTGCTAAACAAAATTCAACAGCAAATAAACATTAGTTTTAATCAACATTTTTGTATTTATATACATAGCTTTATATATTCAACATTGCAATATGCTTTCAAGGTTTGTATTCACCAGAAAATAAATGATGAACCCAAAACAAAAATAAACGTTTACATTTATAATTTTTAAAACAATATGTGTTTGTGAAAAACTATGTCCCCATATATTTGACCTTTGACCTTGAAGGATGACCTTGACCTTTCACCACTCAAAATGTGCAGCTCCATGAGATACACATGCATGCCAAATATCAAGTGCTACATGTATCTTCAATATTGCAAAAGTGTAAATTGAATGAGCGAATTGGACCCATATATTTGACCTTTGACCTAGAAGGATGACCTTGACCTTTCATCACTCAAAATGTGCAGCTCCATGAGATACATTTGCATGCCAAATATCAAGTTGCTATCTTCAATATTGTAAAAGTTATGACAAATGTTAAAGTTTGACGCAAACCAACAAACAAACCAACAGACAGTGCAAAAACAATATGTCCCCTACTAAAGTGGTAGGGGACATAAAAAATTACACATAACGTTCATACTACAGGATATAATATAACATTTCATAATTGCATAAGTAAATGTTCCAAGCCATATTTGGCCCAAAAGAAAGAAGGACAATAAGATAGCTGATTCCATAAGTCTTTTGGGCATTCTCCTGTGATGATCTGGTTATTGATGGTTTCTTATTAGGGATAAGAA
Organism: Dreissena polymorpha; assembly: GCF_020536995.1. Taxonomy (NCBI): domain Eukaryota; kingdom Metazoa; phylum Mollusca; class Bivalvia; order Myida; family Dreissenidae; genus Dreissena; species Dreissena polymorpha. Next base: position 154,149,419 of record NC_068355.1, read on the forward strand.
CAAATCCAGAAACAGTTTTCAAATATTCATTTCTCCTTATAAGAATATAGTCTTATATTCTTATTGTATATATATATTATATAGTCTTATATGCGGCTTGCATGTGTTGTCATAAGAATCAATTAAGGGGTTAAACACATGGTATTAAATTGTTGGGTCATTATAACTCTCATTGATCTTGCAATAATCCATCTCAGCAGGATGCTACATGTAACTAACAGAATATTTACTAGCCTTTGACACTGATAATGCTACTGCAAGGCAATGATTTAAACATCATCATGTATTTGATAAAGGCTGTTATCAAAACATTGAATTAAAACAACAGCTGTCAGCAAAAACACTTACACATAACAGTGCAGTAGTGCCTAAGTTGGCGCTAAGGAAAAATAATTAGTAGCCAAATTTCAGTGTTACGATTACAACCTATATATAAGCTAATTTGCTTTATATTATATGAGTGTACCTGTTTATATGTGTCATTTGTGTGAGACTAACAAAGAATTAACAACAACATAATTATTACCTAAATGTATTTGTATCAAAAAGCATTGATTTAAGTTATAAATCAAACCACATTTAAATAAAATGTTTTTCCCCTGAACATAAGTCGTTCATTGACACATTTTATCTATAGTTCGAATGCATTGATCTTTCTAATTGTGTGCATTAATTCCAATATCAATTTTTCATTCTAAAATTCTACATGTATGACTGAGTTGCATGTTTATATTTGTTCACACCACGCAGACTTTTGCAAATTGACATGTGATGTGTGTGATATTATTCACTAGAAATAATTTATATTGTACTTATTTATCTACCTTTGTTTACATTACACTGAGTGCAAACGAATGGGTGGGGTAACAACCTAGCAATACTACCATCTTACCAACCATCTACAAAAGTGGACACAGAGAACAATGGTGACCTGTCTACAGCGGCCACTTTGGCTGTTTCATTTGACTGACCTGTTCTCAGGTTGGACTGTATATTCATATATTTGTTCCCATCCCTTTTAATTATCAAGTGATTTTATAACATGATAAAATGAAAAAACTAACATAAATTAATTACCTGGTAAATGGCGAAGTTCATTGGCTGCTGCTGTGCACCGGTGTTGTATACGCCTACAGATGCGACACAATCCCATAGCTATCATCTGACAACAGCATCTGCATGAAAAAAGTGATGTGTTTCCAAGTAGGAAAATTATCCAACCACTGACAAAGTGAAACTTAAAAAAAATGAGGAAGCACAAACTTAATGTTTAAGTTATGTCGTATTACCCTTCAATTAACCAGACATTTTGTCCTTATGCCCCTATATATACATGCCTGAGGTCATTGAAATGAGAGGCAATTTACTGAAATAAAACATACCCATGCATTACTTCTTTTCATTACAAAAAAACAATACATTATTAGTCAACTGATAATATAGGCTACATAAGTATACAGGTCACTTAAGGCATGTTGATATTTAAGTAACATCTGCACTTTTCTTACATGTAATAATGCCTTATTTCTGTAGTTATAAATAATCTAAAATTCAGTCTGGTATTTTTCAGAGCCCAACATTTCCGTGCTTTCACAGCTTGACATAGTTGGTCAAGTCATTTATACAATGGCGATATTATACAATAAATTTTCGACACTATCTTGCACACCTGAATTAAAGCTATACACTAGCTTTACACTAACATCTAAAATTCCCACATATACTAGTGACTTTGTTTCTAACATGACACAAAATAAATCAAAACTCCATCATCATAAGTTTTAAATGCATGGATCCATGTTTTGAGCAAGCAAGTATTTTGTGCTCAAGTGAGCTTAAAATGTTCTAAATTTCTCATAGTCCTACTGTGCTAGTAAACTTATCCTCAAAAAAGTAATAATTAACTGTAAAATACACCTGCAATATGTACATGTAGAAAATATGAAGTTGAAGAATGTGCATAAAGACAATGGTTCTAAGAGGACTAGACAGAACACAGACAGAATGAAGCACTAAAAAAATCTATTGTTTTTAAAACACTCTTAAAATTTTGTTTGCGCATATATTTGTATCCTTTCTTTCTGAGTACTTTATTTTTCTGAGTACTTTAGTATTTTAACCAGTTAAGCAGTTTAAAATCTAACTTACTACATTGTATATTGATTAGCAATTGACAACTCCTTATATTGTAATAATTTTGTTCATAAAGGGCTAAGTTTCCAATACAAAATAACATTGCATAAAAAAGCACATTGGGTTTACTGTCATTCCAAACAAAAGCTGACCTTTGCACTGTAAACAACAAAGGCATTGTGATTCTGGATAGAAATCGGGAATTAATAAGCTGTCATAAATCATGATGAATTTGGCCATTTGCGATGGACAGGCGGTTGTAATATTGATAAATACAGATATAATCATATATTAGAAAATGGATTTGTCAATCTGCAAGCAGGCCTCAACACTAACGTTGGTCTGGGGACCCGAGGCCCCCAGATTTTGGCGAGAGTCACCAGTTGTTTCAAGCTGGGTGATCCTCCCAGAACCCTTAATTTATAAAACCACTTCGTATTGATTGACCATTTGAATCCACGTAATGTAATCTTTTATTTCTTATAAGTTTATAAGAAGACCTTTCGAAACAGTAAGTACTGGTGGCGAAGGGCACTGCTGAAGATGATTATGACAAGCAGGGGTTTATATCATGTTTAAATAACAAAATGAAACTGTTTAACAATTTGAATTGAGATGCTCATTTTCTGATGCTTGATTTATTTCTCATTTCAGATGATATACATTTGTGTGATTCTAGGTTTTAATAAAAAGTTCTAAATCATTTATGCAGCATACTGTTAAATTATTGTTAACTACAGTCGAAACTGACCTAACGGCCACCTGAATTTACCGGTCACCTGCAGACAACGGTCAGTCTGGAATCCCCCCGACAAAAAACACTCTATATTACACTTGAATTCAACGGCCACCTGTCCATAACGGCCAACGGCCACTACATTCCACTCCGAAATTCATGTTTGACCTGAAATCAACGGTCACGCGTCAGTCGTCTCGAGTCGTCTCGAGTCGCGAAAATTAAAAACACAGCACATCATGTGTCCGTCTATTTTGCGGTAAAAGCGTCTGATAGCGGTAATTGTCTTTGATATTATAAAAGCGGCCCGCTGCGAGTAAACAAACAATTTGTGCATCCATGACCGGTATGTAAAATTGTTTCACCATTAATATTGACTTTTCATTTTAATTGCATTAAAAGACCAATTGTCTGCAACTCATTTTGCTACCAGTTGTTTATTAAAAATATATTTTATATTCGTTATTTTACATGACTAACCCACTCCTCTAAGCCGAAATGATCCGTAAAACAAAATTGTGTCTTTGTGTCGTATGAACGAATCTGCACTAAAACTAAATTTAGGTTCACATTGTACATGCATGATCAGTTGTTTAACGAAAAGACGGTTGATATTCAAATGCATTTTTTTTCTCTCTCCGGGATAGTGTTTTAGTAAGTTGATGCTGAATTAACAAATATAAGTGTACATTGTATATGAAGTGAAAATACCAAAACTAAACAACGGTTGCGATAGCCAGCTATAAACTGTTAGATGCCCATAATATCACTTTAAACAGGTGACATTAACAATAACAATGTGTATTAATAGCAATTATCATCTGCATGCATAACGCATTAGCGCGTGACAAAGTCAATTGATCTGTATCGCTGATTAAGTGTTAAAAACAACATTAAGCTTGCGAGTGTTTTGATAAGAAGGCGATAAGAGGATTAGTGATCAGATTTAATGGCAAAACATGGACTGATTTGCAACATTTAAAGCGTCTGAAAGCGGTAATTGTCTATGATATTATAAAAGCGGCCCGCTGCGAGTAAACAAATTATAAGGTGTTGAGAAGGTTTCTTTTCCAGGGAATATTGTGGGTGTATCTTCTAAAGAAAATTTATCAGAGTTTATGACTTGTTGAAAGTAATTATCGCTAAATTAAATGACCGCTATTTCTTTGAATTAGAACGGTACAATTACACCGTACTATCGGTTTATGACACAGAATTCGCTTTTTATACTTTTACGGACGTGACGTCAACGGAACATGACAAGCTTTATTTACTGAATGAATGAGATGCATGAGAAAACAATTATACCAGCGTTGATAAAGTCATTTATTAATTTAACATTAAGAAATAAAATCAATCTAAAAGATATTATTCTCTATTATTCAATGTACACGCGTAAGTTAATGCTGTTATTATGCTTTGTTAATGCAATGAGCATTTGTTTTACACTGTATGCAAACGACTGGGTGGGGTAACGACGTAGTAATACTCCCAACTGACCAACCTTCTTAAAATTGTGATCCGAATTCAACGGTCACCTGTGGACAACGGTCACTTTGATCATTTCCCTTGACTGACCGCTGAATTCAGGTTTGACTGTATTATATTATGTTGGTTTTCTGGTTTATCAAGTGGAAAAAAAATATTTAAATAAAATAAAGCTTATTAAGACTTATGAACGTACTTATTGTTATTTATGTACATGTATTAAGATACTTCTAAAAGTAATGGAAATATAGTCAATGCCATTATTCATTAATGTAGTAAGGTTCCTTAAAATGATTGTCTTATTAATAATTATTAAAGTCGGAATTACTGGCGGTTTTCACACTGCGATAAAGTGGGGACAACTTTTTTGGGGTAAGTGAAACCCTTGACAAGGATGACAATGATGATAATATTGATGAAAGACATGATATCAAAAGTTTACAAGACAAGTCTTATGAGCTATTTATGGGTCTGCTTTAAATGGCAACAGAATTGAATATAGGAAATAAAAATGTGTACTAGTATGCTTCTTGTACTTATTTGCCTTTACGCTGAGAGTCGCTGTGCATCGAAACAAGAGGGAACCCTAGTTTGGGTGAGGGTCACCAAAAGTTGAAAGCAGGGTTCCCCCCGGGTACCCTGTCAAAAAAGTTAGTGTCCAGGCCTGCTGCAAGTTAAGAGTTATTTTGATATTTCATTCAATTTCACAACGCTGCAAAACAATATTAAATTTTATATAACAATATTAGCAAATATGTTTTATTAGGGTGTTTAAAAATCTTTGGTACAATTGTTTAACAATAATTATAGTTAATTTTAATCATACAAATAAAGCTCTGATATTAAATGATCAATTACAATTATGCTAAATAGTTTATATGCTTGTTGAGTCGTGGGTAATTTTCATCAAGTTGTTGCATCACAAATATTTTATAAATATATGACAATAAATCAATATAAACATAATTATTAACCTTTAGTTTGTAATGTTTGTTGCTTTTTTTTCAAATGTGAACGGGCTGTTATAATAATAAATAATTGATTATCGTTATGTTTATGGTATCAAAAAGCCGTCTTGAAATTAGATTCTTGTTGAGCTGCGCATTCTGATTCCAATTTCAAGATTTTGCATACACATGTGCTATAAATAGCCTTAAAACTGACATCACAGGGGAGGTTCACAATTGAGTAGCATGTGGCTATGCTATTAAGTAATAAAAACATCATTTGATTTTGAATGAAAAATTATCAAATTATAACTAAAAGACAATTTCTCTGAAAACAAACATTCACTATCAAATATATATAACAAGGTATTCAACTCAAAATGACCCCAAAACAGGGTGCATCGCTTTTAACAGCCATAACTTCAAGAATTGTGCAGCAATTTCCATGAATTTGGTCCTATTCAACGCAGAAATAAATTTCCTTTCTGGAAATGTACATGTTCACATCTTGTAATATTTTTACAAATTTTTCTGAGTCCAATTTTAAGAAATTTTTAAGAAGTTTTTAAGAAACATGAAAAACAACTCATGTGACCAACTTGCCATCGATCAGACCCGATTCAAGCATGAAATCTTCAGGAGTAAAGACACACCATTGCGTTGATCCAAAGAAATCACTCTTGTCTTTAAAATGTCCGCCAGTTAAAATGTATGTAAACAAATGTTTCAAACGGCGCTGGACAGTTGGTGTTGATGCATAACGAAACAGCAAGAACGGTAACAATGTTTTTCATATGTTTTATTGAATTAATAATTATAGTACCGAGGTGAGTGAACTTTGCAGGGAAAATACCCTTTACTCAATGAAGATTTCAGTTTTAGATAGCCCCCCTGCCAGTTTTCAAATCCTAGCTGGAGCACTAACGTTGCAGGGCCTTTTAGCATCTGCACAACAGAAGAGAGGATGTTTAGTCCCACTGTAGGAGAGTTGACATGAAGCTGCCAACTGTGTATGTGCACTCTACCCTTCTTCCAGTATTGTTCATCTCTATTACTGTCTTAGGAAAAAAAGTTTTATATAGTGGGATTTAGCACTTGATTAGTATGAAACACTAATGTTGTTGTTGTTACAAACCTTGGGGTCAAATCCGTTGTACTTCCGAATGTAAAACAAATTAGCCAATTGACATTTCTCGGAGAGAGAAATATAAAAAACGCGTAATTTGCTTGCAAGTAAGTCGATTTGAATCAAGTTTTTGGTGTCCGTGGGCATATGCATGCATTATGTGACATGCCTCGTTGTTTGAAAGGAATAGGACGGGAGCTATCGATTAAAACTCAAAATTATTGTGTGAACGTCTGTCCCACATTTATTCGTGTAGACCGTTTGGTTCGAAATATTGCGTGGTTATCGACCGACTGTGAGTAAACGGCTGGACGGATTTCTTTGAAGTAAACTTTTTATGAAAGATTGTCCAATTGCCCATAACAGGACCAAGGGATGCTTTGGATGATTATTATTTTTGACATTTTTGCCGCCCGCGAAGAAAGGCCTATGAAAATTCTAGTTAATGACCTTGTTATGATTTTAATATCAGAGGGTGGGGCTTTTTTTTCGCTTTTTTTCATTTTTCTCTCAATAAACATGATTTTATATATTTATTTGAATATACTATCCAGGGTACGTTACTTCCACCTGTGAGAAAGCCAAGTGTGGAATCTGCTTTTTTGGTGGTGCTGGGAACTTGCAAAAAATCTGTTATCATTATCAAAAGAGGATTAACACAACAATTAAAGTTGCCGGCCACGGAGAAACAAGTTATTTATCAAAAAGAGTTCCTTTTAATATGTTTCACTATTTTCAATCTCAATCGTCACTTTATTTGACGTGTCAAAAATTAAGAGGTTCGAAAGATTGTTCGTCCATCATATCTAACCTTGTCATGGGCTTGTGATTAAATGTGAATTGTACTCCACCACACAGTTGGAAAAAAACACGATTAAAATGCTTAAAACCTTACAAAACAGACAATTACCTCTGGAGATTGATTTATCTTCATATTTTTCACATAGATTCCTGCAAGTTTATACAATTACATCAAATATTACATTACAATAACAATAACGTTTACAATATTTTTTTATTGGAACCAGGCGCTTGACTAAATCTTTGCACATGAGCGTTTACTTCATCACGATTGCAAAACGCTTGCTCGGGTTTATTTAATATCTTGTGATGACACACACTAACGGTTCTATGGTGTAATGGTTAGCACTCTGGACTTTGAATCCAGCGATCCGAGTTCAAATCTCGGTAGAACCTCATCTTTTTTTTCTAATTCAAGAAAGATTTTTTTTTCTGTTATCAACAATAGAAGTTGATTTCAAATTGATATTACTCGTGAATAGCAGATTTTTTGTTAGATAATCAGCATGCTGAACATTGGCGAGTTGTTTAAATGAGCAACAAACTTAAAATAGCAAGCAATAGCTTATATTAGTAATCATCAACAAAATAATAACATAGATTTATCAATAATATGCATATTCTAAGTGAAGCAAGAGATGTGTTTGTCAGAAACACAAAACCTTTTTGCGCCGCTTTGAAGCCATAAATTTGACCTTTGACCTTGAAGGATGACCTTGACCTTTCACCACTCATAATGTGCAGCTCCATGAGATACACATGCATGCCAAATATCAAGTTGCTATCTTCAATATTGCAAAAGTTATTGCACAACTTTAACCAAGGTTAAAGTTTTGGGACACACACATACAATGACTGACACAATGACTGACACAATGACAGACAGGCCAAAAACAATATACCCCCGATCTTTCGATCCGGGGGCATAAAAAGGGCCATAATTCTTACAAAATGCTTGATACAGTTGTCTGCATTTGTTTATAGATTGGGGTCATGTTGGTTAAGAAGTACCGGTATGCAAAATATGAAAGCAATATGTCAAGGGACAAATATTTGAGGTGGTACTCAAACTTTAACATTCCAACGTTAACGCTCATGCAGACGCTCACGCCGGGGTGAGTAGGATAGCTCCACTATATATATCTCATATATAAAAGTCAAGCTAAAAAGAGTAGGGTTGCATTCCTTGTGCATGGCACTTCTCATTGATATCTATTCACCCATGAATTTAATCTTTAAATCTTGTCTGAGATATAGGCCTGAAAAGTTACATCATACAAAAAAAAGGGGATTAACTCTTATTTTAGAAAGTGAAGGATAACAGTTCTTGTGCAAGGCATTTCTCTGCATTGATATCTAAACATCCATTAAGTTTCATATTTAAATCTTGTAAAGAATCGAATACATGTATGTAGCCATGAAAAATTACATCATACAGAACAAGCGGGCCATGGTGGCCCTGGGTCGCTCACCTGAGTTAATGTTAAGCAAGGGTTGTAAATGTGTTTTGTGGAAAGAAAGGGTTTGTTGTTTCAGCAGATAAATATATATATATATATATATATATATATATATATATATATATATATATATATATATATATATATATATACCGGTATATGCGTTATAGGTAGTTTTGTGTGTGTGTGTTTATAGTTTTTAAAACAGACATTTGTTAACCATAGGGACAACGCTATATTTTGGAAAAAAGTAATATGAGAACAGTAATTAAATAATGAACATCAGCAAAAGAAAATGGAAGTACATTTTTCCACAAATTGTTGTCCAGCTTTGAGATCATGAGATAAGCATCTCAGCATCTTTGGATGTTACAGGGGATGACTGCCGTGGTTACAACTTGTTTTTGCAAGAACAGCTGCATTAGATACTGAAAACAACTGTATTTTTCAATAGATTGTGCACCAACATCCTTACTACAACAAGAGTGTTAACATGTTCAATATTTTTAATATAGTCTTATAAGTAAAACTGCCGTTACTCTGGTGGCCATGTATTTCAACGAACTGTAATCATTTTCTAACTCGGCTAAGCTAGCATTAGAACAAATCTTTGGACAAATTTCTATGAAGATTGGACTATAAATGTGACTTCTACAGTGTTAACAAGGTTTTACTATAGTCATACAAGGAAAACTGCCCCGCCCCCTGGCGGCTATGTTTTTAATGCGACCGGAACTTTTTTTCAAACTCAGCCTACATTCATAAGAACAAATGATCTGACCAAATTTCATGAAGATTTGACAATAAATTTGACTCCTAGAGTGTTAACTGGTTTTACGTTAGCCATATTAGGAAAACTGCCCCAACCCCTGGCGGCCATATCTTTCAACGGACAAGAACCATTTTAAAACTCAATTGAGATATTATTGTGACAAATGTTATGACCAAGTTTCATAAAGATTGGACTATAAATGTTACTTCTAGAGTGTTTACGTTTTACTATAGCGATATATGAAGAACTGCCTCGCCCCTTGGACGCATGTTTTTCAATGGACTGGAACCATTTTCAAACTCAGCCTAGCTATCATAAGAACAAATGTTCTGACCAAGTTTCATGACTCCTAGAGTGTTTATTTTAGCCATATAAGCTAAACTGCCCCACCCACAGGTGGCCATGTTTTTCAACAAAACAGATCCATTTTAGAACTCAGCCGAGATATCATTAGAAAAAATGTTCTGACCAAGTTTCATGAAGATTGGACTAAAAATAAGACTTCTAGAGTGTTAACAAGGTTATACTATAGCCATATAAGGAAAACTGCCCCGCCCACTGGCGGATGTTTTTCAACTGACCGGAACCATTTTCAAACTCAGCTGAGATATTATTGGGACAAATGTTCTGACAAAGTTTCATGAAGATTGGACAATAAATGTGACTTCTAGAGTGTTCACAAGCATTTTCTTTAATTTGACCTAGTAACCTAGTTTTTGACCTCACGTGACCCAGTTTCGAACTCAACCAAGATATCATTGGGAAAATCTTCTGACCAAGTTTCATGAAGATCAGACAATAGATGTTGCCTCTAGAGTGTTGACAAGGCAAAATGTTGACGACGTACAACACACAACAAACAAAATGCGATCCCAAAAGCTCACCATGAGCACGTTGTGCTCCCATGAGCACGTTGTGCTCAGGTGAGCTAAATAGGGCAATTACTCTTATTTAAGAAAGTGCTGGATTATGGGTGGAATTTGCGTGGCATTCATATGATCGACATCTATACACCCATGATGTTTGATGTTAAAATCTTTAATCGTATCGGAGATAAAGCTGTGAAAAATAACATCATACAAAAACAACAAAGGGCTTCTTAAAAAAGTGTATGGTTATGGTTCTTGTGCATGGCTTTTTTCATCAATATCTGTAATCTCTGTGATACAGCCCTGAAAAGTTTGTCACAGGTGGACTGACTGATAGGCTGACATTGCCAAAACTATATCCCTTCACTGTTGGCGGGTCAAATCAAACAAGAGCACTATTACCTAATTATAGAAATCGCTATTCATTGAATAATCCAAAATAAAATGACGTCAATATCATAATGGGCCTAGCAAAACATGAAGAACATTTCCAAATCTCAGTGGCTAAGAGCAACAACATATTTTAAAACCTAACTCAAAAATATATGGGCCTTCAGACACTACCTGTTTAGAGATTTCATACAAGACAGCCTGTTCAGCTTAGTGAAGATTATAAATAGGGAGATGTACTTATCGAGGCGTGATCCTAATTTTACTGATCAATATGTGAGCAAAGTACAAATAAACTGTTAAATGTTTTAGTTCTATTTTTTGATGGAATAGGCAACTAGGCTGTAGTTTTCTTGTAGATTTTTTTAATACGTGCATTAATTTAATAATTAATATATCAAAGCATGCCATATAATAATGTGTTTGGAAATAAAACGCACTTGATGTATTACTATGCGAGTCTGTTGTTGTGTTCTTTTTACAACAGTACAGCACAATTTATGCAAATTATCTAAAATAGCAACAACTCTATATAGAGTGTTAATACATTGAAATAACATTAATCATTGTATTCTTTTCATTGAGATCTTTAAAATGGTGTAAGACAATTGTATATTTGCTCAAAAAATAATACGATATGTATGCGCCATAATCTGGCAGACAAAATCAATTTACACAAATTTTCAAAGGACCATAACTCTCTTTATGTTTGGTCGAATTTAAAACTAATGGTACCATTGTGTTTGTCTCAGTGAGATCTTTCCAATGATGTATAACACTTGTATATTAAGTACAAATTAAAAAATTACATTCTGATGCTACTATTATAAACTTAGGGATAACATTATTATTTTCAGACATGTGAGAAGAAAATATTTTAAATTGTTTGGACTTGATAACCATTGAAATTTACAGGCATTCATTCTGACCACTAAAATTTTCCTGTTACAAACTCATGTGAACCTTGCTTACAATTTCTGTATTGATGAAAATAAGAATGAATGCTGCTTTGAATGGCACATTTATTTCGACAATTATACATATTTAAAGGGCTTTTACCAATCCAATAAATAGGAAACACACTCCACATAAAACATGTTACTTCCATCTTATAACAGTTCTGATGACTATTAGCATTATCATTCACAAAGCTGTCATTTCTAAAAAAAACTGTTTTAATATACTCGTGTCAATTCTTTACAAAATGAAAAGAAACAAACTGTATAAATATAATTTTAAGTAACACTTTGATTAAAAACAACTAGCTTTGTAACATAAACTATCTAGGTGAAGCAAAGAAAAAATTGAACAATACTTAAGGACATAATCAAAACACTATTACATACTTCAGAAAAGAACACAAATTAACTAAGAAGTCTCAGTTCAATGCTTTGCAGCCTGGGGAACAGCCAGATTGTCCAGCTCACGTTTATGTCCTGATTCAGACAACCACAGGTGAAACTGGCTCTCCACCAATGCCTGGAACTGCTTCCGCTGTTCCCGTGACAACCCTGCCTCTTTAACAGTCTTCTGCCAGGAGTCAATCTGCCGACTACGATGAGCAATGGCACGGTGGTACTTGCTTGGAAGACCCCCTGGAATCTCCTTGGTGGCGCCCTCCATTTCAAACGGAATGTTGAACGTAAAGAAGTCACTTGGCGGAAGAAGCTCCCAGACTGGTGCATCCTCTTTGTGGTCCGGACCGATACACAATGGATGGTCCCACATGTTCATGGCAGCTCCTAGATTATTATTGATAGTCAGAGGTCAGCCAATTCATGTTTCCATGTACATTTTACAGTCTATACTTACTGAACTTAGTTTCAAATTAAGAAACCCATTCCCATTGGTTGAAAAAAATACTGTTCAATGTAATATTGGTAAAATGACTTTACAAAATTACTCAAAAACATATCACAAAAAAAAAAATTATGTATAAATCTGTAATTTGTAAAGTGTGTGTCAATCCCATTATTGCGTTTTGTATGACATCTAAAAAAATTAAGTCTAAAACACATTATGTACATATACTTACAATGACCAACATAAAACACACATATTTTATATAAACCAACAATTTATATAAATTTCTGCAATGAAAAAAAATCAAACAACTTCACCTGACCCATTGCAATAGTTCAATATAGTTACCAATTCCCACTTCTGCCATGTGTTCCTCCAATTTCGGATAGTAGGTGTGGTAGGGTGCCAGGCGTATGGAGTCATTTCCACTGAGTACAACAGGCGGGTTTGGGGTAAGCAGGTATAGATTGCACAGCGTACAGGAACTGAAATGAACACCATGATACCAACACAGTTAGTAGGAGGATTGTTGCCCAGTTTAAGGACAGTGAAATAAATGTAGTCTTAATCAATTTTTGGCGTAGAGCAACATCATTGTAATATTACTGTAGTTACAGTTTTTACATACTTAAAATATACAAAAAGTTGAGTCTTATGATAAACATACCCAAAAATATTCCCTACTTTCAGTGTCCAAAAATTTAGATACAACCCAAAAAAAAAGTTTTTAATATATTTTCAAATTCCTGAGTATTACGTCTTTTGTCAAATGGTATCAATGAATTATAGCGTGTCCTTGTGTGTACATCGTACAGTTTCTGATATGTTATGATATGCTTTCAATGAATTTAAAATCATTTCATATGTCTAAACAAGAGATGTGTTTGTCAGAAACACAATGTCCCCTACTGCGCCGTTTTGAATTAAAAAATTTGACCTTTGACCTTGAAGGATGACCTTGACCTTACCCTTTTACCACTCAAAATGTGCAGCTCCGTTAGATACACATGCTTGCCAAATATCAAGTTGCTATCTTCAATATTGAAAACGTTATTGCAACACTTTAACCAAGGTTAAAGTTTTCCACAGAATGACAGACAGACAGACAGGCCAAAAACAATAGACCCCCGATCATTCAATCCGGGGCCATAAAAATATACCTCAAGGCTGTTTTTGGACCACCACTAACCAAGATAAGCCTTTGATTTGATACACTTTTGCATGATGCTTTTATTATTGAGCTAAAATTAACTGTGCAAATTATTTTATTGTATTCTTTATGCTTAAATTTTTGTTTGTAATACTTTAAATAGGTCGCAAAATAATTTAACACAATGAACCTTTTATTGTGAGGGATACTAGAAGTAGGAAACTAAAATTTTTAAAGGCATTAAATTAACAAATCTTAAAGCATGAGCAAAATAATTAGAAAGAAATTACCTCCACTGAGTATCAACAACTTGAGCTTATATATCTTTCACCATGCAATTTTAATATTCACCATCATCAACTTAAGGAGGTTTATTAGTACTTAAAATTCTGATAAAATAAAATTGTCAAAAATTAAGAGTCATTTATATTGTTTAAAAAACAGGATGTCTGAAAATTAAGTCACGAAAAAATTATTTTGGCTAAAATACAGAATGTCCAAAAACTTAGTATCCCAGAAAATTGTAGTTGCAGATAACATTGTTGTCCTCTAAATTTAACATAGAGTATCCCACCAAAATTTACCATTCAGTTTCTGTATTGGAATTTAACATAGGAGTGGTGACACTGCAAAAAGACAGCATTTATATCATTATTTATATCATTTTTACATATTAAAATGGAACATACATAAACAATGTAGCTATCTCAATAAATGCAACCCTATTTAAAATCTGAGAAACCAGTATTTATTTCACTAGTACAATTAACAAAGGAAAAGCACATGATAAGTGTTTTTCCCAGGAGGGCACAGGGGCATGGCGCATTACTTTCACAAAGGGCATATTAACGCGCATTTTTGGGCAAAAAAGTTCTGTGAATACGTGGTTTTGGGAGAAACATGTAATCACAACAGAGGAAGTTGTGGGAAAAAAATAATCAAGCACATTTAATAGTGATTAATGCATTTAACTTCCTTTAATTAATATTAATATATTTACCTTGCAATGTCCATTAAAGTTCCATGCTGTTTCAGTAAACTGTACAGCACGACAAACATAATAAAGCAATATATGCATTTGAATCCGATTATACACAGATCCACTAACTTATAAATGAAACCATGTTTGTCTTGTCCCATTTTATAAAGATAATCTTATTCAGATGTTTTAACTTTGCGAGTAAACTGAACGCTAACAATTTGCAAACACTCGTTTCCGTGACATAGATCTACCGAGCAGATTACTAATAAATATGTTTTTGGTATCTTAAACATTTATGCATCGTTGATTACCACAGGCATTTCATCAAATCCTTTCTTAATGTATGATCTCCATCGTTTACTTGTTGTTGCTGTTTTTTCATTTAATTACGCATAGAAATTAATGTTTTGAGATGATTGAATTTTGCATGAAATGCACTATTTCCACGAGGATAACATCAAGAATTTCACCAAGTCTCCGAAGTAACTGTCCACAATTTTATCGTGGAGAAGTACACATTTCGGACTAATTAGAGTGCTTGGCATAACAAAGCCTCTGAAATTATCGATTGATATTGACACAGGGTTATTCACGCATGACTAATTCACAACCGCCATTCTTGGCCTTGGGGCCATTCTCTGATACTTGTCGGCTTAGAAGTTTGGTCAAGGGGCAATTAAGATGTTATCAATAAGGGCATGTGGCGGCTTTTGCCTTTCAAAAGGGCAGAGTGGCACTTAAGAAAGGCGGCGTGGCGCAGCGCCCTGCTAAAAGGGTCTGGGAAAAACACTTCATGATCAAACCTACCTTACTGTCACCATTCTTGTGCAAGCAATTAGCGTGACAGATTCACAGTGGCTGAGGTATACATGGGTTTCCACAGGACCCAATATCACTGTGGTATTGTGACACTTCTCTATGGTAACAGATCTGCAAGGTCAAAACATCAATCTTAATGAAACATGAGGGTTAATTGGACATGTTCGCAGATTGAAACTATGACATTTTTCAATTCCTAATAATTTAAAAATAAAAACAAGAGGGCCTGAAAGACCCAAAGTCGCTCACCTGAGATTAAAAGAAATGACCTGTTCTTTGCAGCCCAAGATATCAATGGAACAAATGTTCTTTTTAACAGACATGAACCATTTTTTAACTCTTCCAAGATATGTCCAAATTACATAAAGATTGGGAAATAAAATGTGTCTTTTAGACTGTTCACATGTTGTCACAATATACATATAAAGAAAACTGCTCCACTCCTTGGCGGCCATGTTTTTTCACTGATCACGACCATTTTCAAACTCGTCCGAGACATCCACATAACTTATGTTTTGACAAAATTTCATGATGATTAGGCAAAACATGTGACTTCTAGAGTGTTCACAAGCTTTTTTACTATATAAATATAAGGAAAAAGACCACCACCCCCTGGCGGCCATGTTTTTTTACCGATCCAAACCATTATCAAACTCAACTGTCCTTACGCAAATGAACCGGTCACAGGACGGTTACAAGTTATGTAACTTTGTAAGCACTTATGTAATGCGGAAATATTTATTTGACAAACTCTTATTTCAGGTCAGGATGAATATATTGACTGGTTGTAATTCAATTAACTAAAGGCGTTCAGTCAGGGACGCCTAAATACACGCAAAGAATTTATTTATAAGTGAAAACCAAGGCAGCTTTAACAAAAATAACAAATTTTTATTCCAAGTACTCGGAAAATGAAGAACAATGACAGAAAATTAAGAACAGGTACAAGCCAAGTCTAAAGAATCTAAGTATCATTACAAAAATGAACAACATACAGCAAATTACTTAATGCATGTAAAAAGAAGTTCAAATCTGTAAAAAAAAAAAACTGATATAAGTTACTGTTAGTCTAGAAAGTGCTTCAAAACTCTAGTTTATAAAATAGGTCTAATTTAATCTAAAGAACAATATTAATGGAGATTAGCAAACTTCAGTGAATCAAATGTAAAAATAAGAAAAATTTACTACAGTTATTGAAATAGAATAGTCTTTCTAATTTACAAAATGCCAAATTAAAATAATCTAAATAATAAGAATAATTTAGAAAATAATGCCAAAATGTTTTGATGCTGGTGTTAAAAATAATTTAGAGTTTAATTGTTTCAAAATTCCAACCTTTTTCAAGAGCTGTTTACTTTTCAAGAAAGCATCAAGAGGTGTTTAAATCAGCCAATACAGCTTATTTTATACAATTCAGAAGAGATCAATGGCAGAGTAGTCAATTTACCCTCAGAACAGTGCATTTATCATTCTAACACGGCACGTGACTTGTTGTCTATAGACAAAGAAGGAAATCAAGCGTGGGTTATTCTGCAATAACTTATGGGCGGAGCTTATACACTGAAAGCACGCGCTGTAGCTAAACAAAACATGCCGATACATTTTCCACCAGCGTAATAATCCGGTATTTTATGAATGAAAGTCACGTGACAAAATACTACGCTATGAACAGAAATGCGTAAACTTGACCCAATTTCCCACGGTGTTCGTCTGCTGCTTCGATACTGAAATGGCTGAAGTTTGAATCGGAGTTGTTGTCTTGTAGATTCAACACTCTTGCGTTAATTTAAAGAGTACAATGAAAACATGTTAGTTTACGCAAGTTGTTGTTCTTAGTTAACCAAACGTGAGAAATGAAATGGGTTTTTTCCATCCAGTTTGGCTGTTATTGAGGGCGGAGATCTGATCGACAGAACAGCCGAAAGCTATTTTTATGGGCGGAGCTTCACATAAAATAGTATGCAAGAAAAATAAGATACATTCTATAAATCTTTAGTAAAAATCGTGTTAGAATCGAAATAATTCGTGTACGTTATAGTTTGTGGTCGAATAACCCACGGCCGGAAGTTTAGATGCGTGGTTTCAAATCACTCGTGCTTCGCACTCGTGATTTAATCCCTACGCATCTAAACTTCCGGCCGTGGGTTATTCGACAACAAACTATATCGTACACGAATTATTTCTTAAATGATCAATATCTTCCCAAATTCCAGAGCAGAACTAAAAATAGATTACTGAACCAGGTTAAACAAGGGAGATAAATACTGCATAACTACTGCAAAATCATGTACATGTTGTCTTTCTTTCAGTTATCTCTTAGTTGAAAGGCTTATCATAAGTGTTAATGACTAAAACAGTTATGTTAACTATGAAAATTTTGTGTTAAGAAAAATTACATAACACAGTTAATGTCACATAATATTGACATAATAAAACCAAACTTTACTACACAGGAAACCAATGTTCTGACCAAATTTCATGAAGATTGAGCAAACTAGAAAGTTAACAA
Source organism: Dreissena polymorpha (assembly GCF_020536995.1). NCBI lineage: Eukaryota > Metazoa > Mollusca > Bivalvia > Myida > Dreissenidae > Dreissena > Dreissena polymorpha. Next base: position 154,167,404 of record NC_068355.1, read on the forward strand.
GATTTTACTATAGCCATATATAGCCATATAAGGAAAAATGCCCCGCCCCTTGGCAGCTATGTTTTTCAAGCCAAGGTTACCATTTTTGAACTCATCCAAGATATCATTAGGATAAATGATCTGAGCAAGTTTGATGATGATCGGAAAATAAATGTGGCCTCTAGAATGTTAACAAGGTTTTAATATAGCCATATAAGGAAAAATGCCCTGCCCCCTGGCGGCCATGTTTTTCAACCAACCCACATCATTTTCAAACTCGTCCAAGCTATCATTGGGATGAATCTTCTGACCAAGTTTTATGAGGATCAGACTATAAATGTGGCCTCTAGATTTTGCTATAGCCATAAATAGCCACATAAGGAAAAATGCCCCGCCCCTTGGCAGCCATGTTTTTCAAGCAAACATAACCATTTTCCAACTCATCCAAGATATCATTGAAACCAATCTTCTGACCAAATTTCATGAAGATTGGAAATAAATGTGGCCTCTAGAGAGTGAACAAGGAAAATGTTGACGTCGCACAACGCACGACGGACGACGGACAACGGAAAAAGGCGATCACAAAAGCTCACCATGAGCACATTGTGCTCAGGTGAGCTAGATATCAAGACAGTTTAGGTGATAAAAAGCATTCCATGACATTATTGAAAAATAAAATCTGTTAATCCCTTTACGTATTTACAACAGATATTTCTATTGCCCAAGCAAATTAATAAATCATGAAGAATAATTGTTAATTAAGACCTTGTATAAAGCTAAATAGTATAGAAAGCCAGTTATTGATTGTGAGACATTCAAATTTGCTTCTAAAACAAATTTATTCATTAAAGTTCAGATAAAGAACGTTATAATATGGAAAAGAAAAAGGGTCAAATGTAAATTAATCACTTCGATCAATTGACAAATCAATATGATAAACAAAAAACGACTATTGTCAAGCAATATGGTCTCCTACGGTGAAACTCCACCATTTTCAGAAATATTTCTAGTGTATTTGTTGCCATAGCAAAAGAATTCTTGACGTAGGAACAAAATGCAATGACATGCATAATCTCCATATTGCAATCTATCCATGTTTCAACTTTCATGAAAGAATGTCAAGAACTTTTTAAGTTATCGCAGGATCCACCATTTTCAGCAATATTTCCAGGCTATTTGTTGTCATAGCAACCTGAATTCTTGACGTAGGAACAAAATAAAATGACGTGCATAATCTCCATATTGCTATCTGTCCATGGTTCGAGTTTCATGAAAAAATATTAAGAACTTTTTAAGTTATCACAGGATTCAGAAAAGTGTGCAAGACTCACGGACTCACAGACACAAGGAGTGCAAACCATAAGTCCACTCCTTTTTAACCCGTAGGAGACAATAATGATCTATGAATCTTACCTTAGTTGAGCAAGTAAGTAAAGGAAGACTAGGTGACATCTATGGATCCTTTCTTAGTGGAGCAAGCAAGTAGAGGAAGGAAGAGTGCCATCTATGGATCTTACCTTAGTTTAGCAATAAATAAGAGGACGGCAAAGTGACATCTATGGATCCTAACTTAGTGGAGCAAGCAAGTACAGGTAGGTGGAGCAACATCTTTATATCCTATCTTTGCGGAGCAAACAAGTACAGGAAGGCGGAGTGACATCTATAAATCCTACCATAGAGGAGCAAGCAAGTACAGGAAGGCAGAGTGACATCTATGGATCTTACCTTAGTGGAGCTAGCAAGTACAGGAAGGCAGAGTGACATCTATTGATCTTACCTTAGTGGAGCAAGCGAGTACAGGAAGGCAGAGTGACCTCTTTGGATCCTACCTTAGTGGAGCAAGCAAGTAAAGGAAGGCAGAGTGACATCTATGGATCATACCTTAGTGGAGCAAGCAAGTAGAGGACAGCAGAGTGACATCTATGGATCTTACCTTAGTGGAGCAAGCAAGTACAGGAAGGCAGAGGGACATCTATGGATCTTACCTTAGCAGAGAAAGCAAGTAGACACAGGCAAAGTGACATCTATGGATATTACCTTAGTGGAGCAAGCAAGTAAAGGAAAGCAGAGTTACATCTATGGATCTTACCTTAGTGGAGCAAGCAAGTAGAGGAAGTAAGAGTGACATCTATGGATCTTACCTTAGTGGAGTAAGCAAGTACAGGAAGGCAGAATGACATCTATGGATCTGTCCTTAGCGGAGCAAGCGAGTACAGGAAGGCAGAGTGACATCTATGGATCCTACCTTAGTTGAGCAAGCTAGTACAGGAAGGCAGAGTGACATCTATGGATCTTATCTAAGTGAAGTTAGTAAGTACAGGAAGTCAGGGTGACATCTATGGATCTTACTTAAGTGGAGCAAGCAGGTAGAGGAAGGCAGAGTGCCATCTATGGATCTTACCTTAATGGAGCAAGCAAGTAGAGGAAGGCAGAGTGATATCTATGGATCTTACCTTAGTGGAGCAAGCAAGTAGAGGAAGGCAGAGTGACATCTATGGATCTTACCTTAGTGAAGTTAGCAAGTACAGGAAGTCAGGGTGACATCTATGGATCTTACTTAAGTGGAGCAAGCAGGTAGAAGAAGGCAGAGTGCCATCTATGGATCTTACCTTAATGGAGCAAGCAAGTACAGGAAGGCAGAGTGACATCTATGGATCTTACCTTAGTGGAGCAAGCAAGTAGAAGAAGGCAGAGTGACATCTATGGATCTTACCTTAGTGGAGCAAGCAAGAACAGGAAGGCAGAGTGACATCTATGGATCTTACCTTAGCGGAGCAAGCAAGTAGAGGAAGGCAGAGTGACATCTATGGATCCTACCTTAGTGGAGCAAGCAAGAAGAGGAAGGCAGAGTGACATCTATGGATCTTACCTTAGTGGAGCAAGCAAGTAGAGGAAGACAGAGTGACATCTATGGATCCTACCTTAGTGGAGCAAGCAAGAAGAGGAAGGCATGGTGACATCTATGGATCTTACCTTAGTGGAGCAAGCAAGTAGAGGAAGGCAGAGTGACATCTATGGATCTTGACACTGCTGTTTTCTAGAGTGCTTGAGCTCTACATAAGAAGACAGTGTAAACTTTAAAAATATTTGTAAACTTTCTGTCAAATATGTTTAATCAATAATCTTTACTTTCCCAAACGACTTACTTAATAAACAAGAGGGCCTGAAAGGCCCAAAGTTGCTCACCTGAGATAACAAGATATTATTGGGACAAATCTTCTGACCAAGTTTCACGAAGATCGGAAAATAGATGTGGCCTCTAGAGTGTTAACAAGGTTTTACTATAGCCATATAAGGAAAAATGCCCCGCTCCCTGGTAGCCATGTTTTTCTACCAACCGGCATCATTTTTGAACTCTTCCAAGATATTACAGGATGAATCTGCTGACCAAGTTTCATGAAGATCGGACAGTAAATGTGGCCTCTAGAGTGTTAACAAGATTTTACTATAGCCATATAAGGAAAAATGCCCCGGCCCTTGGAAGCCATTTTTTTCAAGCAAACATAATTATTTTCGAACTCTTCCAAGATATCATTGAGACCAATCTTCTGACCAAATGTCATGATGATTGGACAATAAATGTGGCCTCTAGAGTGTTAACAAGGTTTTACTATAGCCATATAAGGAAAATAGCCCCGCCCCGTGGTGGCCATGTTTTTCAACCAACCGGCATCATTTTTGAACTCATCCAAGATATTACTAAGATGAATCTTCTGATCGAGTTTCATGAAGATCGGACTATAAATGTGGCCTCTAGAGTGTTAACAAGATTTTACTATAGCCTTATATAGCCATATAAGGAAAAATGCCCTGCCCCTTGGTGGCCATGTTTTTCAAGCAAAGGTTACCATTTTTTAACTCATTCAAGATAGTAGTGGGACAAATCTTCTGACCAAGTTTCATGAAGATCGGAAAATAAATCTGGCCTCTAGAGTGTTAACAAGGTTTTACTATAGCCATATAAGGAAAATGCCCTGTCCCCCTGGCGGCCATGTTTTTCAACCAACCAGCATCATTTTCGAACTTGTCCAAGATATTATTGGGATGAATCTTCTGACCAAGTTTTATGAACATCAGACAATAACTGTGGCCTCTAGAGTGTTAACAAGATTTTACTATAGCCATATATAGCCATATAAGGAAAAAGGCCCAGCCCCTTGGCAGCCATGTTTTTCAAGCAAACGTAACCATTTTCGAACTCATCTAAGATATCATTGAAACCAATTTTCTGACCAAATTTCATGAAGATTAGACAATAAATGTTGACTCTAGAGAGTTAACAAGGCAAATGTTGACGCCGCACAACGGAAAACGGACAAAAAGCGATCACAAAAGCTCACCATAAGCACGTTGTGCTCAGGTGAGCTAAAAAAATCAAACTTATTTCATAAAGTAAGTTCACATTAAAAAATAGATCAGCACATTTCATAACTTCAGTTGGATGCATTTTGAGTTGTTTAATTTACTGTTAAAAGTATAATGTGGTATGTTCCACATTTATGGTTCTCATTCAAATTTAATAACAGGAAATTTAATAATAATGTTATTATATAATACATACATTTAAATTAACATAATAGTGATATGATAATTAAACCAAACATACCCTTGATATTGTCTGCTTGCCAACTTGACTCATGATGATTATTTTGTTCCTACAAACAAATTTAGCCTTGAAAATAAAATTGATTTTAAAATCATAAAAAAATACTACCTGTCAGACTTACACAGTAAACTCCTTTAAAAATTCACAATAAGCAGAATGGATATTATTTCAAACAGACTTAAACAGCAAATAAATAATTAATTTAAACTAAAGTTTACCCTTTCATGTGTTCTTTTGGTACAACATGGGCATTTGTTGCAATACGACCTCGTTTGTTTGAGCTTTCTTTTACTTCCTTAGAGTCATCACCTGCTAATTAAACAAAACTAGGCATGGAAACACATCAAAAAATGTGCCATGCTCTGTGAAAAAGGGGTTTAATGCATGTGCATACAGCATCAGCCCATATTAGCCTCTGCAGTCTACATAGGCTAATCAGGGAGGACACTTTCCACTTTTATGATATTTTTTATTTTTAGAAAGTCTTTTCTCAGCAAAAAACCAGTTTAGGCAAAGTGTGCCGTCCCTGATTAGCCTGTGAACACAGTTGATAATACTCTAGTATACAGAATTACTTATTAAAAACTACATAAAAAGATTGCATAATTTCCAAACAAACCTGTCTTATCACACACTGTGCAACACATCTAAGTTAACCCTTTACAAATTAGATACGTATTTTGATGCATTTGTAGTCCCTTAGAAAGTTGCCTTTAAGTAAAGATCTTTCTTAATGGATTCAAGTTTGACAGGCTTTATTTCCAACCAATGGTGCTTGATTTTTTGAGCACCAAAAATCATAAAACCTGAAAAGACTGCGAGTTGCAGGCTGTTCTGGTTTTATGCTGTTGCACATAGCCTTTTTCACTTTGCTTTTAAGTGGGAAAGGGTTAAGATGCAAATTTAAAACAAGTATAAATGCTAAGCACCAACAACACTGGTAAGTTATTTCAATAACTGTATCCATTTCCTTCCAATCCCTCACATGTCAAATATCTAAGGAACATATTGATAATGAATGTTTCTTTGCCGTGAGCTAAAAATTCAGTTGTTACTTAAATTTGTTGTCAGACCTTTGATAAGGGCCCACAGTATCTGGAATTAAGATTTATTACAGATACATGTTGCAAAGAAAATTTTCCAGTGAGAACATGAACATCACATTAGGGCATTTGTGTAGTCTAGACTTAAACATTTAACCCCATACAAATAATACATGAACCGTGCTCTGTGAAAAGGGGGTTAACGCATGTGCATAAAAGGTCCTCCCAGATTAGCCCATGCACAGGCTAATCAGGGATGATACTTTCCACCTAAACTGGATTTTTGCTAAGAAGAGACTATCTTTAAAGGAAAATACAATAAAGCAGAAATTAGAATAAATACAATAAAAGCGGAAAGTGTCATCCCTGATAAGCCTGTGCAAACTGCACAGGCTAATCTGGGACAACACTTTACGTACATGCATTAAACCCCCTTTTTACAGATTTATAATGATAAATGTTTAAGTAAATCAGTAATATCCTCTCACCTCCCATTGGCCAAGACAGCCTCCGCCCACTGGCAATGCATGCTGAGATGCCAAATGGATTTTGAACCAGGGAATCTTTTATCCAATTTTGTAACAACCTTAGGGAGAAGCTCTTCATTAACTGAAACCAAAAATAAATATACCTCATTTTAATCAAATAATCACTTACTTCACATTAATCTTTAAGAGAAATAAAATTTGCACTATAATTTTGAAACAAGCAAATTCATTGAATTGATATCCCCCACCAATATACTTCTGGACACAAACGTTTTCTGGACGGATGGATAACGCCAACGTGCATCATCCTCTTATCCATTTATATACTCATACCAGGTTTGAATTAAATCCATCAAAGCACTTCCAAGATATGGCTCCGGACACACAAAAAAAGCATTTTTTCAAGATACAAAGGGCCATAACTCCTTTATTATCCAATGTTGTACAATGCCATTTGACGTGCATCATCTTCTTATCTATATATATACTCATACCAAGTTTCAATGAAATCCGCCAAAGCACTTCCAAGATATGGCTCCGGAAACAAAAAATGATTTTTTCAAGATACAAAGGGCCATAACTCTGTTATTAACATATGGTGTACAATGCCATTTGGCATGCATCATCCTCTTATCCATATATATACTCATACCAAGTTTCAATGAAATCTGTCAAAGCACTTCCAAGATATGGCTCCGGACACAAAAGAGCCGGATGGACGGACGGAAAACGCCAAAACAATATCCCTCCGCCTATGGCAGGGGATAATAACAACTACCAAATCAATAAAAGAAAATATTTAATATCACAAGAAGATGCTGCCAAACAGAATATATTTTAAATGGTAGTTATTTAATATCTCAAGAACATAATGCCACACATGCTATATGTTGTATAAGCTATATGCTCCATGATCTCTACCTTAGAGTAGCCACTCCTGTGTTGCAAGGTCTGCAGCATGGCAATGTCCTGAATAGGCAGCATGGTCTTGCAGCGGTCCACTGAGCCCGCCAGTATGAACCCCAGCGCCTCCACCGCCTCCAGGGTGAGGCTGAGGTCTCCCTGGGAGGAGCCATACGTATCTACAAGGACATATAAAGGGAATTAGGTAATATATACATAGTGCAGAATCAGTGTACATCAACTAGCAGGTTCAGCATACAGTTACTCAATCTACTTTGCTTTGCTTTAACGAACCAGGCACTAAGAAGTAAAGAGGAAATATTCATGAAACAACTGTTTCTATTTACTCGCTGTGGTTGTATTAACCAGCTACTAGTATTCTTAAATTAAAAATTTAAATATGAACTTTCTCCAGAACGGTTTATTTATTCTACAAATTAACAAACTTTATATTAATTTTGGGTGTGTATTTTTGTAATTAACAATAATGAATGCATAAAAATACCCCTATGTCTCGCTAGAAAGATCTAAATGTATTTGTGTCAATGTTTTTTACATTCATATTGCACCAAAATAGTGCAATTTGAAATAAAAAATTGCTTGAATACAATTATTCCAATCAATAATCTAACACAAACTTTTTATACACATTACACTCCACTTCGCCAGACAACTTTCAATGTAGAGTTTAACCTGAGCCAAAACAGAAAATAATACAGAAATGATCAGTTCCTTTAGAACAGTACCGTATTTTGATTGTTGGTCTTGAAACTAGACTGGTGACTTACAAAGGCCTTCTGAAATAAGAACTGTATGTTACATGTATACAGAGAGATCATACCATGTTCTAGTAAAAGCTCCAAGATCTCATGTATGTTGTTCTGTATAAACACCATATGACTGTGATCATCTAACACCTGAAATATCATACAAATCGTGTAAACTTAAGTCAACAATATAACCCACAATAAGACATTCAGTGCTTTTTAATTACTTAAATACCTTGCCTGCATTCAAATATGCATAAAAGAAACTGGAGAGACTATGAAATCAACTATTCTGTTTCAAACTACTCTTTTATCCTTCCTTCGTTAGGGTTTGTTCTAGATGACAAAATCATTACAAAGTAAACACAAGAGCACCGCATAACAAGTGCCATGCTCGGCTACGGGTGCAGTTTTGAATAAATGAAAGCTTGTCAGAATTATTTTTTTAAGGTCACAGTGACCTTGACCTTTGACCTCGTGACCCAAAAATGGATGTGGCGTGTAGCACTCATCAAGGTGCATCCACATATGAAGTTTAAAAGTTGTAGGTGGAAGCAATTTTATTTTAGAGCCAATGTTCAAAACCTTAACAAAATGTTAAAGTTTTAGCACGACGCGGACGTCGGACAGCGGACGACACGACGAGCTGGCTATGACACTACCTTGGGTTTTCTCCAAAAACGCCAAGCTAAAAATCATGATAATGTAAATTCATGGTAATAGGAATTCATATATTCTGGCATGTTGCCAACATATGTTTAGGATTAAGTTCTCAAGAAGATATTTCACCAGGGAATATATGTTTTGTTAGATAACATGGACACAAATCAAAACAAGTGACAATACCTCACCTCTTGGTTGCATTCTACAGTTGTTCTGTCCCTTACCTTGTTACTATTCCTGGGGGTATTCCTACCACTGGTATCCAGGTCAGGGGAAGAAGACCTTGTAGGCCATCTGAACAGAGCTGTTAAGGCTTTAAAGTAATACATAAGTGGGGGAGTTTTTCTTTTTTTTTGACAGCTTATTTTAGTAACATATTAGCAGTCAATAGACCTTATAACTGATTTTCATCACAAGCTCAGCAAATCTGAATGTCAAACCACTACTGAGTGCACAGCCCAAACAACAACAAAAATGTATGACAACAATCTTCAAACTATAATCTCTACTAAAAACGAAAAACAAGAAACATTTCATCTCCAATATAGTTGCAATACATACATAACACAGGTACTCATATAAAATTTCCTCTGCAACTGAGCAGGCATGGGCAAAGGATACTCATCTCCAGCTACAAGTGAAGCCTTCAGAGACACCTTATTGAGCTGTTGTATATACAGGAAGAGGACAAACTTCAGGGTCCCCACTCGCACCTTGTTCTTCATGCCATCTGGTGGGAATGATGTCAGTATGTGATTAACCCTTTCAGTGCGGGAACCGAATTTTAAAGGCCTTTGCAAACAGTTTGGATCCAGATGAGACGCCACAGAACGTGGCGTCTCATCTGGATCCAAACTGTTTGCTATTCTGATAGTATTCTTTGAAAAAAAATGAAGAAAATGCTTATTTTACAAATTCAGCAGACGACATTTTAGCAGACGCCAAATTTCCCAGCATGCAAAGGGTTAACAATTGTGGGTGAGCCATTAGGAAATGGTAACTCATATGGAGAATATTAACCCTTTTTCCACTTAGTATTTTTACGCTTTTGTAGTCCTTTAGAATGTTAAATTTCATTACAGACCTTTCTTTCTACATTCAAGTTTGAAAGGCAAGATTTCCAACCCTTGAATATTGATGAACGGCAAACAGCATAATACCTGAGCAGACTGTGAGTTCTGGTTTTATGTTGTTTGCACATAGCTATTTTCATTTTGCTTCTGTGGGAAAGGGTTAAAGAAGTGAGTTCACGAATTACAAACTGTCCATTATCATTTAAAAAGGTGTATTATTCATTCATTAATAAAGGACAAAAACCAAATGTATGACATGGACCCTGTTCTTAGTATTTATATCCCACTTTCTAATTCTTAAAAGCAAAATAAATTTAGGATAATACACCAAGATAATTAAGAATTCTCTGTATTGCTTGCATTTATAGAGGGCCTTAAAATGCATTTAATAACTCAAACTTAATTCTATATCAGGCTTTTATTTATTTAATCAAGTTCTTTTTACCACTTTTTTGTGTAATGTCTACGGCAGAAAATGTATTAATTCAATTTAATTGTTATTATGTTACTATGTAGAATACATATTTTACATTGACCCCATTCAAACTGTGATCATCATATTTTAATATTAAAACTAGAAATGGCGCGGCAGATGCCGACGCGTATCCCCACGCCGAATGTTTGACCTAGGTGTGCCCCAGGGTTGGTAATGGGGCCATGCATAGCTGAGATTGACCGTATTGTCATAAGAGAAGTTCATCATCAATTAGAAGTGAATTGGTGTAGAAATGAAGAAGTTATAGTAAAAGGCAATTTTGGGTGGGTGTGACATATGTGGGCAGGGCGCCCCAGGGTTGGTAATGGGGCCATGCATAGTTGAGATTGACCGTATTGTCATAAGAGAGGTTCAGTATCAATTTGAAGTGAATCGGTGTAGAAATGAAGAAATTATAGTAAAAGGCAATTTTGGGTGGGTGTGGTCTATGTGGGCGGGGCGCCCCAGGGTTGGTAATGGGGCCATGCATAGTTGAGATTGACTGTATTGTCATAAGAGAAGTTCAATATCAATTTGAAGTGAATCGGTGTAGAAATGAAGAAATTATAGTAAAGGCAATTTTGGGTGGGTGTGGTCTATGTGGGCGGGGCCCCAGGGTTGGTTATGGGGCCATGCATAGTTGAGATTGACCCTAATGTCATAAGAGAAGTTCAGTATCAATTTGAAGTGAATCCGTGTAGAAATGAAAAAATTATAGTAAATGGAATTTTTTGGTGGGTGTGGCCTATGTGGGCGGGCGCCCCAGGGTTGGGATTGGGGCCATGCATAGTTGAGATTGACCCTAATGTCATAACAAAAGTTCAGTATCAATTTGAAGTGAATCCGTGTAGAAATGAAAAAATTATAGTAAATGGAAATTTTTGGTGGGTGTGGCCTATGTGGGCGGGGCGCCCCAGGGTTGGGAATGGGGCCATGCATGGTTGAGATTGACCGTATTGTCATAGGTGAGGTCCAGTATCAATTTGAAGTGAATCGGTGTAGAAATAAAGAAGTAAATGTAAAATAACCTAAAAAAATGAGTGATAATTTCTGACGCGGCCCCACCCCAACCCCTATAACTTTTGACCCAGGGGTCAGATCAAAATTCCAAATAGTGCAGGGTCGCACATATGCTCATAGCTACCATGTGTGTAAATTTCAAGGTTCTAGTGCTTTTAGTGTAGGAGGAGATAGTGGCCAGGACGGACGGACAGACGGACGGACGGACGGACGGACGGACGGCGGAGATCACCACAATATCCCCACCTTTTTTTCAAAAAGCGTGGGGATAATTAATAAATTTAGGTAACACTGAAGAGTTCACCAAGCCTCTGCTGGATTCATTCATGCATTAAACAAATGTTAAATGAAACATAACATTCACAGAACAAAACATGAATGTGTTTCTTGGACATATTAACATGCATGCACAACAAGATGTGGGTGCAACCTGTGTATAAAAACAGACAGAATAACTACCGTAATTAATATAAGTTTTCTGTTTAAGCCAAAATAATTATTTTTCGTGACTCTTGATTTTTGAATATGCATGTTTTCGTCTATCATTAATAACTCTATATCTTCAGACAGTATATTTTACATCAGTATTTTACCAGATTTCGGCACTGTATTCGTTTATCTTGTGACACTTTGATCATGGGGTTTTACAAACGGATTAAGATCATAAAACCTGGGAGATGCATGTCTGAGGTCAATGGACCATAACATTTGCGTAATGGGTAAATAACCATACATGTATATACCGGTAGATAACAACCGCTTCACCCAACAACATTTTAAATGATATCTTCCTATTAATGAAACGTTATTTTTAATATTTTTACTTTTTGTTCTGTTCCATTTCAGGCAAGATTAAGCAAAGCTGTGAAGTTGTTTTTATTTTAAAGTAGAAACACTATTGTGCATTAATTAATTGCTTTCATTTCAATATAATTATAATTTTCCGTAATTTTTTTTTAATTTTGTGTCTCTAAATTTTCGGACGCCTGCAATTTTTTAATATTTTCCGTAAATTTTCGGACACGAAAAAAAAAAAATTTAAGTGTCCAAAAACTTAAGAGTAATTACAGAAAGTCATAATGATGATGGTTTCAATCAGTTAAAAAATAAATTAATTCTTGGAAAAACTCTTCTGTGCACATTGCATATTTATAATCTTAGCACTTTAAACTTGATTCTCAAAACCTTGAGCAGTACTTCCCCACCTTTGATGAGGTCAGTGGCCTCAGAGATGCGGTGGTCCCATTCCAACCTCTCAACGGCCGATGTGTTCTCCGACAGCAGATGGCATGTGGAGAAGTAGCTAAAAACGAGACATAGTGACAGAGACTTAATGTATATATTAACTAGTCATGCAACTGTAATGACAACCACACTCTAAATTGTAGAACCTGTCAGATATTTTGTGATAAAAGACAGTTTTATTTGGTTTTATTTGGTTTGTTGACCAATTATGTCTTCCCACTTTCTTTACTATCAGGCCATTATCTGATAGCACAATTTCAGCCCCGTGCATACTTGAGGTGAAAATGCTAATCTGAAAGGTTTATTATCTTAAATTTTTAAGAATGTTGTAAAATGTTGCAAGGTTTTCATATGAGCTACCTTTATGAGAAAAATCCATCAAAACAATTCCATCCAGACAATAAAGTTGCTGTTTTGTAATTTTGAGAAACAGTTACTTTGACCCAACTGACCCTTAATGCAACCTCAACCTGTGTCTGCATGCAAGCTTCATATAATCAAAATTACAGGGAAACTCTTCCATCCAGACAAAAGTTATTGAGTGGAAACTGTTTTTCTAATTTTTGTAAATGAGACCTTGACTGGCCCCAAATTCCATCCCAATACAGGGGTTTTTCAGCACTGTTTGCGCCTCCGGACAACGGAGGCACTCCCAAAGCAAACGGACCCGATCCCAAACCGAAATTATAAAAAAAATCCCAACTTCCCAAAAAAAAAAAAAAAAAAAAATTTTTTTTTTTTTTTTTTTTTTTTTTAAGAATGAAATGTCTTATAACTTGTGTGACTAACCAGTGTTTGTTTTGATCAAAAATATTTGCTATAAGGTTTTGACTGTTCAGTTCTTATCACAGAGTGTAACTGTAACTGAAAAACAAAACTGCAGTACTTGAATTAACATTGAACATGCCCAATATTGCATCTGTTTACATAAAGAAGACAAAATAACCAAATAAAAACAAATTTATTTGTTAAACCACTGAATTATTTAAGCATGATTAATTCACAATTTTTTCCCAAATGAGCCGTTTCATCGAAGCAAAAATTCCCAAAATGACCAATTTTGTCGATAAAAAATTCCCATTTTGGTCAGACTCCTTTTCCCAAAATAGGCAGAAAAACCCCTGCAATATAGGTCTGCATGTAAGCTACCTATAAACAAATAACAGAAAAATACATACAGCCAAACATAAGTTATTAAGTGAAAACTTTTGTATCTATTTTTGATAACAATAACCTTCAGACCAATGACCCAAAATTGAATCCCTCTCTAAATAAGCATTAAACCTACATAAACACAAAAGTGCAGCACACTATCTCCATCCTCACTGACCTAATGGAAGGCTCACCTTTAATAAATTTTATAGCAACAGTGAAGTTTAACTCTTACAGTGCTGGAACCGAATTTTGAAGGCCATTGCAAACAGTTTGGATCCAGATGAGACGCCACAGAACGTGGCGTCTCATCAGGATCCAAACTGTTTGCTATTCTGATAGTATACTTTGAAAAAAAAATAAGAAAATGCTAATTTTAGAAATTCAGCAGACCACATTTTAGCAGACAACAAATTTCCCAGCATGCAAAGGGTTAAGATGAGTATTTGTCACACAGATACATTCTTGTGCAACATTTTTGTTGCATTCAAACAGTAACCTACATTTCTTATTGCTTGGTAAGGTTAGCAATTGTTTATAAAGACACTTAACACACATTTTCTGTTATTTCCATGAATGCAGTTGATATAGATTAAGTTATGAGGAGATATTCATGTTCACCTCAACCAATTTTCAAAGTACAAAAAGGGGCATAGTTTTGCTTAATTGCCGGTCAGATTAGGAAACCTGGTCAGTTACCTCACACAATGACCCCAAAAACATGTGTGTGAAGTTTCTATTGATTTCCTGAATACCTGTGGTAGAAAGAGTGATATGGGAATGTATGTTTACTTAAATCAGAGCATTGCACGGCCACCAATGTACAGTCACAACATTTGGGCAGAAGTATAGCTAGGACTAACAAATACATTTTGTTATATGTGAATGTTGAATACTGTATGTATAGGTAGCAGACAAAGGATAAGTATGAAATAAACACTGTATCACCTATTTTATTTATTACTTATTTCAAATTTTAGTTGACTTGATTGAGAAAAAATAGGATGGAGCTGCCTTTCTTTTTCTCTAAATTTGTTTTTTCAAGGATTTGAACTAAATAAATTGGATTATGAAACCAGAAGCTTTTACTGAGTATTTTCTGCAATGTAAAAAAGGCCGTAAAACGGACCCGACCCAATCGCAAAAGGACACGTTCCCAAACCGAAATTGTAAAAAAATCCCAATAACCTAATTTCCACACAAACACAAAATATTTCTTTTTGAATTATTATTATATCACAATTTTATTTCATAAACATTTAACAAAGTATATAATTACAAGTTATGCTTTTCCCCAAAATGGCCTGAAAAAGGCCTGATGTGTCTTTATTTGTTGATAAACAAAATCCCAATTTGATAAATTGTGTCAATAACAAGAGCTGTGCTTGACAGTATAACGTACCGGTAAGCCATCATGGGAAAATTGTTCATATTTAATAATTTATTAGACGATCTTTCAAAAATAAAAAAAGGAAAAAAAAATTGGTTTAGGGGGGGGGTGAGAGGGGGGTATAATGTGGGGTGAGGTAATTTATTAGATGATGTTTAAAAAAAATTGGATGGGGTGGGGGTGGGGGGTGAGAGGGGGGTATAATGTGGGGTGGGGTAATTTATTAGATGATGTTTAAAAAAAATGGGGGTGGGGGGTAGGGGGGGTGGGGTGAGAGGGGGGTATAATGTGGTGTGTGGTAATGTATTAGATGATGTTAAAACAAAATTGGGGGTTGGGGGGTGGGGGGGTAGGGGGGGTGGGGTTAGAGGGGGGTATAATGTGGGGTGTGGTAATTTATTAGATGATGTTAAAAAAAAAATTGGGGGGGGGGGTTGGGGGGGGATTCTGGGTAGGGGCGTGGGGTATTGTTTGGGTGGAATCCATTGTGGTATTCAGGTAAGTGTTGTTTTGTCAAAGTAATAATAAAATGTGATCATAAATAAAGAAGTTATGGCAATTTAAGCAAAATGTTCAATTATCTAAGTGTAAAAGGGGCCATAATTATGTCAAAATGCTTGATACAGTGGTCTGCTCCTGTTTATAGGTTGGGGTGATGTTGGTAAACAAGTATGCAAAATATAAAAGCAATATGTCAAGGGACATTGAAAATAGTTGGGGTAGTACGAAAACTTTAACATTTGCTGCATATTCTAAGTGGAAAAGGGGCCATAATTATGACAAAATGCTTGATAGAGTTGTCTGCTGTTGTTTATATGTTGGGGTCATGTTGGTAAACAAGTATGCAAAATATGAAAGCAATATGTCAAGTGACAAAGAAAATATTTGGGGTAGTACGAAAACTTTAACATTTGCACGCTAACGCAGACGCCAACGCCGGGGTGAGTAGGATAGCTCCACTATATATATATTTCATATATAATAGTCGAGCTAAAAATTCTAAAATTTGCCATTTTATCAATTTAAAATTTGAAATATTAATCCCTAGTTGGCCAAACTCAAACCTTGACTTACAAGCAGGCTGGTCATATATGTAATTAGCCTGTATCTAGAAACCAACTGACAGACAGAACTGTAGTGTAATGATGTAACATCAGCAATTAAACCTTAAGACAGGCATGAAACAAACAAAAGCCTCTTACAGCCAGGCCAGTTCCTCAGACAGATGAAGTTTGTTGCAAGCAATATGTCTCCATACTGAGTAGCTGAAACACATAAAACATTTACAATTAGAATAAGCCTCAGATTTCATAAAAGAACAATGATTTAAGGCAAACAATGGT
Organism: Dreissena polymorpha; assembly: GCF_020536995.1. NCBI lineage: Eukaryota > Metazoa > Mollusca > Bivalvia > Myida > Dreissenidae > Dreissena > Dreissena polymorpha. The sequence continues at coordinate 154,183,551 of NC_068355.1, forward strand.
ATTCATTATATATAAACAGATCTACTATTTATAAGGGCAACAAAAACATCATGATCATGTATCTATCTACATTTCATTCAACATCATATTATGTGTAAGCAAGCTCCTTGTTGATTGGTCAGCTACCATGTGCACTTCAATAACATTAAGGTCTAGCGATGTCTCATATATTGGTGAAGAATGGTTTTCGTTTACTGTTCACATTGCAAACAATTTCATAGAAACAATGAGAAAAATAAATAAAAACCAGTCAGGAATAAAATGGTGGAAGTTTTCAACAAAATCTTACGAAATTTTAGCATTTATGCAATTCAACGTCATCTATTGTGTTAGCAACTCCATGTTCTTTGGTCAGCTACCAAGTGCACTTCAATAACCTTAAGGTCAAGCGATGTCTTATATATTGGTGCAGACCGGTTTTTGTTTACAGTTTCATTGCAAACAATTTCATAGAAACAATGAGAAAAATAAATAAAACCAGTCTGGAATAAAATGGTGGAAGTTTTCAACAAAATCTTACAAGATTTTAGCATTTTCGCAATTCAGATTTTTCTAGAGCCAAATCCTCAATTTTTGCTCAAATGGCAAAGGACATCGTGAGCACAGCTATGTATTTATTTTGCCTCTAAAAATGTTTTTGCAACAATACACACCTGAGCCTTGGAAACCCTGTTTCTGCTTTAGTCTTTGCATATATTACTATCTTCTTTATGTTCTGAAAGAAAACCGTGCTTTTTCAAGGCATTCAGATTTCTATACTATAAAGTAACTGGAAAATGTATGTAACTAAATATATGCCCTTTTATAAATAATAATATTAATAATATTATTGATATATGTTCTATATCTGGACTCAACTCACTATAACGTTTCTAATCGGGATCACAAGAACAGCTCTGCTGAGAAAATTTGTAGCGAGTTAAGTCGAGATATAAAGCAAATATTAATTCAAAATAAACTTTAAACACTTTCTTACTGATATGGCTAGACAGTTTACAGCATTTAAAAATTCAACAAAAGTAATTAAGGGTAAAAACAGGAATATCAGTAGATTCTGAAAACCAGGAGTCAAAACGACCCAAGGTCTCAAAATTATTAGTGGTCAAAATAAAAATGATTATGGTAAAAGTACTTAAGTAACTTGAAATGTTCATAAATGCATGTTTAAGGTTTTGCTTATTTATTATAATAATGAATAAAAAAAATCTGGTCCTTTTTTCAAGTTGCATTGTGAAAAACAAATGTGTCAAAATGATGATGCTAATTGTTTGCAGGAGTCAAAAATGAGAAAATTGCAACTTGCTGCATCAAAATGCAGGATTCTGCTTCAATTGAGATCACTGTATAAAACTGCGAAAAATATCTGTTTCTGCATGGACATCACTATCTTGACTATCACATGATTATCCCCTCTGATACTGTCTATATTTTTTTTATTATGTTTTTGCTTGACTTTAATTCTACTAAAATAATAAATGTTGAACATTTGTCAAGGTAATCACATGTAAATATCATTAGCATTGAAGACTTTTAACACTCTGCTAATGAATAAAAAACAAGGGACAAAATTGTCACAAAACCAGGTTTTCATTGTGAAAAAAATTCTGATAAAGGGAGACAACTCAAACTGAACTTTTGAAATGAACAAACAAAATTAACCACCCTTGTAAGTTTGTTTTAAAATAAATCTATTTTTAGTCGTGGCGACCTTGACATTGGAGATATTGACGTGATTCTTTCGTGGGACACACCGTCCCATGATGGTGAACAAATGTGCCAAATGATTTTAAAATCTCATAATGAATGACATAGTTATAGCCCAGACAAGCTCATTTATGGCTATTTTTTACCTTTGAACTAAAAAAGTGACCTTGACCTTGGAGATATTGACGTAATTTTTTCGCGCGACACACCGTCTAATGATGGTAAACAAATGTGCCAAATGATTTTAAAATCTCACAATGAACGACAAAGTTATGGCCCGGACAAGCTTGTTCCGCCCGCCCGCCAGCCAGCCCGCCCGCATTCGCCAATCTAATAACCAGTTTTTTCCTTCGAAAAACCTGGTTAAAAATCATGACCAGAACATGTTTACACTTACTGTAAAGTTGAGTCTGGGATGTGGTGCGATATGCAAAGCTCCATAGCTGAATGGTTCAGCCTTCACCCAGAGGCTTACATTTGGGTCACTTGCCATTCTGATTTATGCTGAATAATTATCAATCTGCAAAAAATGCAAGGTAATTATCTATTAATGGGTAGGCAGATTTATAAATATGCTTTAAATTATTAAAGCCATCAATAGCTTGAAGAAGACTTAAAAGATATATGCTATATGCTTGATGAGTTGTGGATAATTTTTATAAACTTATTACATTAAAAATATTTTATAAATATATGACTATGAATCATTAAAAACATAATTATTAAACTTTGGTGTTTATATGTGTTGCTTTTTTTACAAATATTTATCGTCTGTAATAATAATAAATAATTGATTGTCTTGTTAGCAGGTTTTTTATCTAATTTGGGGAAAAGGGCCTGGCCTTTTCTTAGGGGAAACAAATTGCTCGAAATGCCGGACTTTGGGGAAAAATAATGAAAGTCTTAAATGATCAATTTAACATATTTTACTGTTTTAAAAACAAATTCAAGGCAACAGATAATTTAATTATTCAATATTTTTCTTTTTTCTACACTGGATCAGGTTAACATATATAATTAAAGGTTTAAAAAAAAAACAAGAGATGTGTTTGTCATAAACACAATGCCCCCTACTGCACCACGTTGAAGCCATTTTTAAATATATAGCTCTATTACATCTTTGATGTTGAGGGATGACCTTGACCTTTCATCACTCAAAATATGCAGTTATAACCAAGCTTAAAGTTTTGTTCAATCCGGGGAATAAAAAAAATCTGTAAGAGGGGAAAAATACATCTTGGGGAAACGGCCGATATTCAGCGGGTCTCATTAAGGAAAAAGCAAGGGACAATATTGTCACAAAACCATTCATTCTTAAGAACCCTAGCCCCGGGATGCTATTACAATCCATTTCTGATTTCTAATCAGCACAAAATCATTATTTTTAATTCTTAATTAAGATACCGCGTTTTTCTTGATATTGCTTCACTTGATTTAAAAATCCAAAAATATGACAAACATGCCATACTGAGTATATGGATATTTTGAGCGTATTTGGGTAAATCGTGCTGCCGATTATTACGAATGATGTTGTGAACGAACGTTTTGTTGAGAAAAAATTCTTGCAGGCCTATTTATGTTACAAAAAATAATGGAAAACTATATTAATATTACTGTTCATTTGAAAATTAATAATTAATCTGTTTGATTCTTCGAACGAACAGGGTTTTTTCATAAAAGAATTATTTCTTGGCGGTGAATGTGTTTAATCAGGTCGTGTCTATATTGGATCCTAAATAAATTGCTACAATGGATACCAAATCTATATATTTGCAGCATCGTTTACGACAATGTTTTTTTGTTTAATAAATTATTTGAAAAGAAAATCGCTGTTGATAAAGACCAAATTTAGATTAAAGGGTGTCAAAGTATCAATAAAACTGTTGATATGCACAATGCATACATGCCATACGTCCCGGATTGTCCGGGACAGTCCCGGAAATGAAGAACTTGTCCCGCTGTCCCGGAAATCTGTCAAATGTCCCGGAATTTACACAATCCATATATACATGTACCTTATCTTAGGCTTAACTGCACCTCGAATCTGTGTATATCTGCAGCGTCTCCATGACAATGCCTACCCGAATAGGCAGACTACGCTACGTGTCAAAATCGATCAATTAACAGGGGTCCTGTTATCAAATCGATTGTCTCACGTTCGCGGTCAAACCGAAAAGGCGGCATTGTTTAATGTGATTGTTAATTTACTTTAATCTACTATGTCATTATTTCCCACTGCGTTAGGGCAAAGGATAGTTGTTCACACATCTGAAGTCCAACATCGCTGAGTGAAAAAATTAAAAGCAGTTTATGTTCGCACGTTTAACCGACAAAGAAGTTGAGTAAAAAAGTAAGCATATAAAATGTTATTGTGATTGGTTGTATGTATTGTGAATTGATTTGAGTTGACGATCTAACGGTACTGTATTGTTGTATTTTTTATTATATAAATTTTATAAATGAATAAAGGCGTATCAACAACTACGCGTTACACACCGGTCTTAATAACAATAACGCAGTGACGTCACCATCTATGTTTAGAACGCTTTCACTGAAAACACGTGGCTTGTATCTAGTAACGGAAGTAGTAATGTTTAATTTGACGTTAATAGAACAAGTGTATTTCGGATAGAATTTCGAACTTTTGCAAATAACGATGCGAAACAAAAAAAAAACGTACCAAAAATGCATATGTCTATAAATATCGCTACATTTTATACATGTCCCGGAAAATCGGCAAAAGTCCCGGACAATTTAACTCAATGTCCCGGAATAGGTCTGCAAAATTATGGCATGTATGCACAATGGCTACCAGTAAAATCTGTCTTTTCAACCGAAGTACCGCTCATCAAAACAAAATTGTATCCATTCTAGACGATTTCAAGAATCTAGCCAGCTGTATTGATACGTACCAAATTTGGATCCATTCTAGACAAAAAAAATCAAGAGTCTAGCCAGCTCTTTTGATAGAGTCTAGCCATCTCTATTGATACCGAAATTGGATCCGTTCTAGACGATTTCAAGAGTCTAGTCAGCTCTCTTGATGCTTACCAAAATTGGATCAATTCTACATGATTTCAATAGTTAACCAGCTATATTGATACTTACCGAAATTGTATCCATTCTAGACGATTTCAAGATTTAGCCAGCTCTATTGATACTTGCCAAAATGGAATCCATACGACAATTTCAAGAGTCTAGTTCTATTGATACTTACCGAAATTGGATCCATTCTAGACGATTTCAAGAGTCTAGCCAGCTCTATTGATACTTACTAAAATTGGGATCCATTCTAGACGTTTTCAAGAGTTAGCCAGCTCCATTGATACTTACCAAAATGGGATCCATTCAAGACGATTTCAAGAGTATAGCCAGCTCTATTGATACTTACCGAATTTGGGATCCATTCTAGATGATTTCAAGAGTCTAGCCAGCTCTATTTATACTTACCGAAATTGGATCCATTCTAGACGATTTCAAGAGTCTAGCCAGCTCTATTGATACTTACCAAAATTGGGATTCATTCTAGACGCTTTCAAGAGTTAGCCAGCTCCATTGATACTTACCAAAATGGGATCCATTCTAGACTATTTCAAGAGTATAGCCAGCTCTCTTGATACTTACCGAATTTGGGATCCATTCTAGATGATTTCAAGAGTCGAGCCAGCTCTATTTATACTTACCGAAATTGGATCCATTCTAGACGATTTCAAGAGTCTAGCCAGCTCTATTTATACTTACCAAAATTAGATCCATTCTAGACGATTTCAAGAGTATAGCCAGCTTTATTGATACTTACCAAAATGGGATCCATTCTAGACAATTTCAAAAGTCTAGCCAGCTCTATTGATACTTACCAAAATTGGATCCATTCTAGACAATTTCAAGAGTCTAGCCAGCTCTATTGATACTTACCAAAATTTGATCCATTTAAGACGATTTCAAGAGTCTAGCCAGCTCTATTGATTCTTAATAAAATTGAATCCATTCTAGACGTTTTCAAGAGTTAGCCACTCCATTGATACTTACCAAAATGGGATCCATTCTAGACGATTTCAAGAGTAAAGCCAGATCTTTCACCGAATTTGAATCCATTCTAGAAGATTTCAAGAGTCTAGCCAGCTCTCTTGATGCTTACCAAAATTTGATCCCATCTAGACGATTTCAATAGTTAACCAGCTCTATTGATACTTACCGAATTTGGATCAATTCTATACGATTTCAAGAGTCTAGCCAGCTCTGTTGATGCTTACCAAAATTTGATCCAGTCTAGACGATTTCAATAGTTAACCTGCTCTATTGATAATAACCGAAATTGTACATTCAAGACGATTTCAAGAGTTAGCCAGCTCTATTTATACTTACCAAAATTAGATCCATTCTAGACGATTTTAAGAGTCTAGCCAGCTCTATTTATACTTACCAAAATTAGATCCACTCTATACGATTTCAAGAGTATAGCCAGCTCCATTGATACTTACCAAAATGGGATCCATTCTAGACGATTTCAATAGTATAGCCAGCTCTATTGATACTTACCGAATTTGGGATCCATTCTAGACGATTTCAAGAGTTGAGCCAGCTCTATTTATACTTACCGAAATTGGATCCATTCTAGACGATTTCAAGAGTCTAGCCAGCTCTATTTATACTTACCAAAATTGGATCCATTCGAGACGATTTCATGAGTATAGCCAGCTCTATTGATACTTACCAAAATGGAATCCATTCTAGACAATTTCAAGAGTCTAGCCAGCTCTATTGATACTTACCAAAATTGGATCCATTCTATAAAATTTCAAGAGTCTAGCCAGCTCTATTGATACTTACCAAAATTTGATCCATTCTAGACGATTTCAAGAGTCTAGCCAGCTCTATTGTGTACGTACTAAAATGGGATCCATTCTAGACGATTTCAAGAGTATAGCCAGCTCTATTGATACTTACCGAATTTGGATCCATTCTAGAAGATTTCAAGAGTCTAGCCAGCTCTCTTGATGCTTACCAAAATTTGATCCCGTCTAGACGATTTCAATAGTTAACCAGCTCTATTGATACTTACCGAATTTTGATCCATTCTATACGATTTCAAGAGTCTAGCCAGCTCTGTTGATGCTTACCAAAATTTGATCCAGTCTAGACGATTTCAATAGTTAACCTGCTTTATTGATAATAACCGAAATTGTACATTCAAGACGATTTCAAGAGTTAGCCAGCTCTATTTATACTTACCAAAATTAGATCCATTCTAGACGATTTCAAGAGTCTTGCCAGCTCTATTTATACTTACCAAAATTAGATCCATTCTAGACGAGTTCAAGAGTATAGCCAGCTCCATTGATACTTACCAAAATGGGATCCATTCTAGACTATTTCAAGAGTCTAGCCAGCTCTATTGATACTTACCAAAATTTGATCCATTCTAGACAATTTCAAGAATCTAGCCAGCTCTATTGATACTTACCAAAATTTGATCCATTCTAGACAATTTCAAGAGTCTAGCTAGCTCTATTGATACTTACTTAAATTGAATCCATTCTAGACGTTTTCAAGAGTTAGCCAGCTCCATTGATACTTACCAAAATGGGATCCATTCTAGACAATTTCAAGAGTCTAGCCAGCTCTATTGATACTTACCAAAATTTGATCCATTCTAGATGATTTCAAGAGTCTAGCTAGCTCTATTGATACTTACTAAAATTGAATCAATCTAGACGTTTTCAAGAGTTAGCCAGCTCCATTGATACTTACCAAAATGGGATCCATTCTAGACAATTTCAAGAGTATAGCCAGCTCTATCGATACTTACCGAATTTGTATCCATTCTAGACGATTTCAGCAATACACTGCGCTGATAAGCCCTTCACAGTTTTCGCTAATTAACGAGTACATGTATATATAAAAACCATTACAGGAACATTGTAGTATCAATGTGTTTATTATCACATGTATGAGTTATATAATATATATATATAGTTATAGTTACTATGCAGCTTTATAGTGTTTATAGGATGTAACATCTTTCAACAAAAATATGTGTTTTTAAATAGTTATTTGAGTGGAAATTAAATGGCTATTTTCCTTTTTTGTTTAATTTGGCTGAAATGTGATGATAATGTTTAAAGTAAATAAACTACCTAATTGCTTAACATAATCATAATTAATTTGAATACAATTAAGCATGAACTGGGTTTAGCTTTTGAGCCGTTTTGGCGGAAAAGCCCTACTGATTGCTAGGATGACATTCAAATCCTGATTTTACGAAATGATGTTCGATCCATTATTTCTATTTTTGATTAATACGGTCAACAGTAATAGCGTTTCAACCACTATTTATTCCATGGTCGTGACTGCGATTAATTAAACTAATACTTTTGATAATGGGCGATTTCCGAGCCACTTTATCCAAACTGAAACTTATTACCAGCCGGTATGAAATTTCAAAATAACAAGGGCTGTTTGTAAAACATGCATGCCCCCCATATGGGCTGTCCATTGTAGTGGCAGCCATTGTGTGAGTACGATTTTTGTCACTGTGACCTTGACCTTTGACCTAGTGACCTGAAAATCAATAGGGGTCATCTGCGAGTCACGATCAATGTACCTATGAAGTGTCATGATCCTAGGCAAAAGCGTTCTTGAGTCATCATCCGAAAATCATTTTACTTTTTCGGGTCACTGTGACCTTGACCTTTGACCTTGTGACCTCAAAATCAATAGGGGTCATCTGCGAGTCATGATCAATCTACCTATGAAGTTTCATGATCCTAGGCGTATGCGTTCTTGAGTTAGCATCCGAAAACCATTTTACTATTTCAGGTCACCGTGACCTTACCCTTTGACCTAGTGACCTCAAAAACAATAGGGGTCATCTGCAAGTCATGATCAATCTACCCATGAAGTTTCATGATCCTAGTAGGTGTATGCGTTATTGAGTTATCATCCGGAAACCATTTTACTATTTTGGGTCACCGTGACCTTGACCTTTGACCTAGTGACCTCAAAATCAATAGGGGTCATCTGCGAGTCATGATCAATCTACCCATGAAGTTTCATGATCCTAAGCGTATGCGTTCTTGAGTTATCATCCGGAAACCATTTTACTATTTCGGGTCACCATGACCTTGACCTTTGACCTAGTGACCTCAAAATCAATAGGGGTCATCTGCGAGTCATGATCAATGCACCTATGAAGTTTCATGATCCTAGCCCCAAGCGTTCTTGAGTTATCATACGACAACCACCTGGTGGACGGACCGACCGACCGACCTACCGACCGACCGACCGACATGAGCAAAGCAATATACCCCCTCTTCTTCGAAGGGGGGCATAAATATTATCCAATATAAATGGGCTAGCAATCATACTGGAGCAACATGGGTTTTATCTCTATGTTTTGTCGACTGTGTTATCTGTAGCATGTGTCAATTGTTAGATTTTGTTGGGTATCCGTTTTATATTAATTACAAGGGACAAAATTGTCACAAAACCAGGTTTTCATTGTGAAAAAAAAATCTGATTAAGGGAGACAACTCAAACTGAACTTTTGAGATGAACAAACAAAATTAACCCCCTTTGTAAGTTTGTTTCAAAATAAATCTATTTTAAGTTGTGGTGACCTTGACATTGGAGATATTGACGTGATTCTTTCGTGCGACACACCGTCCCATGATGGTGAACAAATGTGCCAAATAATTGTAAAATCTCACAATGAATGACATAGTTATGGCCCAGACAAGCTCATTTATTGCCAATTTTGACCTTTGAACTCAAAGTGTGACCTTGACCTTGGAGATATCGACGTAATTATTTCGCGCGACACACCGTCCAATGATGGTGAACAAATGTGCCAAATGATTTTAAAATATGACAATGAACGACATAGTTATGGCCCGGACAAGCTTGTTCCGCCCGCCCGCCAGCCAGCCAGCCAGCCCGCCCGCATTCGCCAATCTAATAACCAGTTTTTTCCTTCGGAAAACCTGGTTAAAAATGTATTCAAATGCCATTTCTTTTACTGGTTGTGGGCATTTATTCAAGTTGCGTTTGATGAATCCCAGAGTTTGTGAAGCTTTCTTGGTAGCGTTATCGATACGAGTGTTTAATTTCAGATTATCACAAAGATCGACTCCTAAGTAAGGGTGATGTTAAAGATTTTCGAGGGTTTCGTTATTCATAGTATTGTAGTCTTTTCTTAGTGGAGTTGGAGATATTCATGATGGCGCATTTTTTCGGCGTAAGCTGTATTAAGCCAGCTTTTCACCCTGACTTGACCTTTGTAAGTCTCCAATAATACTAAAATAAAATTTCCCGCGGCTAGGTACGAATGAATACACTTCATTTATTCCATTGGCTGATTTGAGTATAACACCAGAACATTGGAAACATATCCGCGTCTTTGTAACACTGTTTTACTGCATGAAACAATTTTATCTCTAATGAAAAGGCTCAATAGATAGAACAGTTTTACAATCAATTTTCGACATAAATACAGTTTGTGCGTTCACCTTTTATTTTCAGAGAATTACCAGCGCAAAAGCGTTTATACTAAAGGCTATGTTGTCATATTTAGAACTTACTTGCATTGCATTTCAACCCGCGAGGTTTCGGGTCAATTCGCGGCCATTTGTGAAAGTCAGAGTTTATATACAGTTCATCACCGGAGTTCGCAGAAGGGGTTGCGATCATTCAACACCGGTCTTACTGACAATACCGTAGTGACTGTAATGCATTGCATTCTAATCCGCAAGGTATCAAGGTCAGTTTGCGGTCAGTTGCACAAATCTTTATATAAACGCCGTCTCGTAAACTTTGTGCACTTGAAGTCTGTTTTGATCAGAAAGATACTAAATAAAGATATTCGGCGATATTATTGTGGTATGTCAATCATCGATTTTTAATATGGTTTCAACATTTGCATGATAAGGACCAATTTTGATAAAATTAATTAGAAATTTTTATCCATTTAGACCAGTTTATTAAGCATGAGCACAATAATTCACTATACTATAATTATGCAATTAAATAAGATTCGAGTATTGCCGGCTGACCTATATGCACTCGTTTATTTTCATGTTTCTTGTGTTTTTCTATTCTGTAAATATAGATATCTGAGTAATAATATCACATAAAGCAAAATAAGACACGAAATCTGGCGCAACACCCTGTAATTGATTTGCTTATGATGTAGCTAAGAACTGCGCAGAAAAAAGGCATCCGCTACTTTTTACCTCATAGAGATAACTTTTGATCGTTCATAAACATCGACCACAATCAACGCTGTATATCTTTTTTAAAGATATTTCTTGTTAACATTAAACTCCATCTGCCAAGATTTGCTCCAATATAGGTTTATATTTTCCATATTGACAATGAGTTTCATGTAAACCTGATGAATATTATTTTGTGTATGTTCCTCTTGTGTATAATTTTTTACCCTGTTAATCACTAGTATTAAATATTAATACTATCTGATACAGAGAGGTTTGTAAATAACTTTCAAATAATCAGAACCGTATATAGTGATATTTATCTTAATTATTAAATAAAGGCTGTTTTTTTTTTTCGTTATTTTATTATTTAAATATATAAATTTGTATTGCAATTATGGTGTGTAGTTAATTTTAAACTTCTAGTTGAATAACTGTGCTAAATTTCTCTGTACATGATTCTAATATCTGTTTACATCTTACTAAATTATAGGTCAACCCTCAGCAGATTGAACAGCTGTTTTCAGGCATATATACAGCTGTAGGTCATGATCTTACTAATTTTTCCACTCACTTTAACACTCCAGTCCTTGTAAACATTATCTACTATGGTTGAAAGTGTACGCAGTAATTTTAAATTGCTGGTATAGGTAAAAGTGAAGTATTCTAGTAAGAATATATTAATTTATTTAAATTGTTGTGTTTTGGGTATACAAAAGAAATTAAATCTCAGGAGCAATTTTTCTCTGATCATTTAGTAGTAAGTCTGCACATTGGCCTTTAACCAAAAAACAACAACACATTGCCATGGTAATTATGGCAGTACTTATTATTTTCACTAGTTTGTATGTTTCAAGTCAAACCGGAGTATGTACTGAGAAAAATTATAAAAGTTGTTAAAGATAAAAAATGGATCAATAATGTTTTTTTAAATAGGTCCCAGAGGGCCTGTGTCGTTCAAACAAATACCATACAATATTCAGATGCAACCTCAATTGCAGGCTCCTTATCTTTGTTGTTTAGGTCATAGGATAATAATAGTTTTTATAACATGCATATAAGGAAAACGCCATGGTCCCCAGTGTATAACTAGACACAAATTGAAAATCAACTCTTGGTTGAACCCTCAACAGGGATAGAACCACTGACAACTGGAGTACTGGAGTAAAAGTCTACTGCTTTGACCACTCGGTCACTTGTGGTCATACAATGTGGAAGGTATTTTATACTTTATATAAGCAATTCTCGTAGTTTCACAAAATATAACAACGACAACAGAACTTTCCATATTATTCAATCGTTTTGCATTGCAACGATTTATAATTTTATAAACCACTATAGTGGTGGGCGACATAAAAATCTGAAACAATTTTGACAATTTACAAAAACTTGAAAAGGCCCCTTTAATAAAAAGCAAAAAGGTGTGGCTTATTTTCATCCCTGGGACATTATATGATCAATCAAAAATATTTTGACAATGTACAGAATGAATCCAAATTCGGTCAGTATCAACAAGGCTGGCTAAACGCTTGAAAATGTCCAGATTGGATCCAATTTTGTTAAGTATCAATAGTGCAGGCTAGACTCTTGAAATTTTATAGAATGGATCCAATTTTGGCAAGTAACAATAGTGCTGGGTACACTCTTGAAAATGTCCAGAATGGATCCAAATTCGGTCAATTTCAACAGGACTGGATACACTCTTGCAAATTTCCAGAATGGATCCAGTTTCGGTCAGTATCAATAGAGCTGGCTAGACTCTTGAAATTGTCCAGAATGGATCCAATTTTGGAAAGTATCAATAGAGCTGGCTAGACTCTTGAAATTGTCCAGAATGGATCCAATTTTTGTAAGTATCAATAGATCTGGCTATACTCTTGAAATTGTCCAGAATGGATCAAATTTTGGTCAGTATCAATAGAGCAGGCTATACTCTTGAAATTGTCCAAAATGGATCCAATTTTGGTAAGTATCAATAGAGCTGGCTAGACTCTTGAAATTGTTAAGAATGGATCCAATTTTGGTAATTATCAATAGAGCTGGCTAGACTCTTGAAATTGTCCAGAATGGATCCAATTTTGGTAAGTATCAAGAGAGCTGGCTTGACTCTTGAAATTGTCCAGAATGGATCCAATTTTGGTAAGTATCAATAGAGCTGGCTAGACTCTTGAATTTGTATAGAATAGATCAAATTTTGGTAAGTATCAAGAGAGCTGGCTTGACTCTTGAAATTGTCCAGAATGGATCCAATTTTGGTAAGTATCAATAGAGCTGGCTAGACTCTTGAATTTGTATAGAATAGATCAAATTTTGGTAAGTATCAAGAGAGCTAGTTAGAGTCTTGAAGTTGTCAAGAATGGATCCAATTTTGGTGAGTACCAATACAGCTGGCTTGACTCTTAAAATTGTCCCGAATGGATCAAATTTTGGTAAGTATAAATAGAGCTAGCTAGAGTCTTGAAAGTGTCCACAATTGATCCAATTTTAGTAAGTAACAATAGAGCTGGCTTCACTCTTGAAAATGTCCAGAATGGATCAAAACTCGGTCAATTTCAACAGGACTGGATACACTCTTGCAAATGTCCAGAATGGATCGAGTTTTGGTCAATATCAATAGAGCTGGCTACACACTTGAAATTCTCCAGAATGGATCCAATTTTGGTTAGTATCAATAGAGCTGGCTAGACTCTTACAATTTCCAGAATGGATCCAATTTTTAAGTATCAATAGAGCTGGCTAGACTCTTGAAGTTGTTCAGAATGGATCCAATTTTGATAAGTATCAATATAGAATTTTATGGTCATTAGTTATTGTTTCTCTCCTTCACTTGCTAATGCTCATGTGCTATTAGCTACAAGCATGTGAATTAATATTGCATGTTTGACTTCTTGTTCATGATGTTGTTGAGGCATGGTCAAGGTCCTACTTCTTGTATGTTTAAATTTCTATTTGAAGTTTATTTGCTGTTTATTTTCAACTTTCAATCACAATAGTAGATTTTTCTCTTTATCCGTCCATGGTCTGTTGCAATATTTTATTTGCATGTCCACTCTTTGATTTCTTCATTCAAGCCTCTGTGTCCACACAAACTTAAAGAAATTGTTCTAATTACTGTCCCCCTGGGCAATATTGGATGTAAACCTTCTGGCATGAACGCCTTGCTCAACAATCTGCAAATTAAAACCAGAAAATCCATTACTAAGTTGCATCACTTTAAAAAACAAACAAACAAAGGGGCTCTTTAACATACATGGTGTCACATGAATAAAATACAATGGAAAGGTCAAATCTGTTCAAACCTGTTCAACATACATGAAAGTGTGGAGCAATTTTGAAGGATATTTTAATTAAACATGATACTGCTTATTAATCTACATCTCTTGGCCTTGTGGTTTCATTGAAAATGTTTTCAATTGTCACTGTTTGTTTATTTTGGTTAAAATCAAAACAATTGGCTGCTAATTAAGATTTCTGAGCACCAACGTTGTTTCAGGTAAGATAATACATGTATATGATTAAAATAACATTTACAGACACCACAGTGGATAACAAGATGATGTTTTAAGCTAAATATATAAGCTATAAGTCACTTTGTTTCAGAGACGATTTTTTGCTGTTATCACTCTGGTTGACTTGCTAACATAACTAATGAATGATATGCAATGCTTTCGCTTTGAAAAAAGAACAGTTCAACACCTGAGCACGGAACATTCCATGAAAGTTTTATCATGGATCTCTTAGTGTTTCAAAAGAAAATGATATCAGTTATTTCAGTTAAAGATGTTAACACACCACCACAGAAAATTACCATTAACAATATCTCATAATAGATCATTAACAGTATTTCTTAAACTACTCCAGATGATGATCAATCTATTTATCAAGAATAATGTACAAGTCATTAATTGCAATTAACTTATATTTGCAGTCTCTTGTCTTTTTTTACTTATTTTCAAATTCATAAATTAATGTTAGATTACCAAAAGTTATAATAAATGATATGCACATGCTGCCTATCACAACAATTCATATATTTCATTATTTTATTAAATTTCAGTACATCTGAGTTCCACTCTGAGTTCCACAGGTGGTTTTAATTTAGTATTTGTTTTTATCAGAGTTCGTGAATCTGCAGTAACAGTATTATTAACTGAATAGATCAATTCAATACAGGGAAAATACTTGTAGATTTAAGGCTAGTAGACCTACTGCCAATGTATACATTTTGGGCCGAATCAACTATGATACCTTATCTGATAACAGTTCATATTAATCTATTATTTTAACTCTAAATTTCCAAATTTTTGGTGTTAACAACACATCTTTCACAACGTCACTGGAATATTGACTGAAAGCGGTCACCAAGATACTGTTTTTTTTCTTATCACCCTACTGAAGTATGATTTCATTTAAAGCCACACACCTTGAAATTTAGCACATGTTGATCAATACATATAGATGCAATTTAAAAGTGTGCAAAATTTTTTCTTCAATCTATAGCCTTGTTAGCAAGTAAATTTTTATTCTGTTTAATTTTAAAACCGAAAGTAGAATTTCTTTACGTGTACGTCCGTTTCGTCAAACACGATTATTTTTTAGTTTTAAAGGGCAAAAAAGACGGATTTCTACTTTGTAACCAATAGATATATTCTTATTGAGATAGATAAAATTAAATCTAAAGCCTAGTTAACAAGTAATTTATTATTTTTCAACCGGTACCGCTTTTAAAACCGAAAGTAGGATTTCTAGACGTATACGTCCATTTTCGACAAACGCGATTATTGTTAAGTTTCAAAGCGCAAAAGAGACGGATTTCTACCTTGTTACCACCTGATATATTCAGCGATTTTCCCTGTCCAATTGGGAAAAGTACCCGTACCGGTCCAATTGGGAAAAATCGAGTCGTGAAAACCTCAAAATTGGGAAAAATCGAGTTGTGAAACCTCAAATTGGGAAATTGGTGTATTTGATTTTTTGCTCCCAAATACTTTAAAATTGATAATAACCAAGTGTTTTCAAGTTTTCAATATTATATAAACCTAGGTTCAAGCTATAGATCTGCAAAGGGAAACTAAGAAAATGTTGCTTAAAAAAAAAAAAAAAAAAAATTTTTTTTTTTTTTTTACCTTTAATTGGGAATTTAAGGACAGCAATTGGGAAATTTGTATTTTTTTCGTAATTGGGAAAGTGCCGTTTACCGGTACTTTATAAAGAAGGAGGAAAATTGCTGTTATATTCTAATTGGCATAGATAAAATATGTTTCTTATTTATACTTAAATTTACTATGCCATGTATTTCATTTCAAGATGTGTGGCTTTAAAGCACACCTTGAAATGAAATACATGTTAATCAATACATATAGATGCAATTTTAAAGTGTGCAAAATTGTCATTAAATCTATAGCCTAGTTAGCAAGTAATTTATTAATTTTCAAACGATACTGCTTTTAAAACAGAAAGTAGGATTTCTATAGACCAGTTCACGTGTGACGTCACCTGCACCTGCATGTTTACATCCGGACTACATTGGTAGGCAAAAGAAAGACACAATCAATTGGAAGAAATAGAGCGTGATCGTTCATATTTACACGATTTTATTTTTTAACATGCCAACAAGTTGTTCTACTTTACTGAAACACAGATTGAAAACAAGCAATAAATAGATCAATTCCAAATAAACAACCTATAAAAATTAACTAAAATGGTATTTGTCTGGGAAAACTAACACGTTGACACATTAAATAAACATTTAATTAAATTAAATGCAATATTTTTCATTTCATTGTTTGCATCAATCTTAAAATCATGTAAGCCTTTGTATTACTGTGTTTAAGTTCTGCATAAACCGATTATCGCGTTTTTATCAAAGATTGTGAAGACTTCACTAACAACATGGTGTAAACCACACTGGGTGGCAGATGACAGTCTGGGCATTCAACACATTTGAGGATACCACCATGTCTTCTCTTTCTGGTAGTATTAAGCAGTCATTTGGTTAAATTATTTACCGCTGAAATACTTAACAGTTGCTTAAATTAGATATGTTACATATTGTACAAATTAAAAGTCATGTCCAATATGGATTATCAGAAATTGTAAGCAGTAAAGATATTAGCCCGTTTCATTTATAAAAAATAAAGTATTCAATAAGTATATAATTTACGTAGAAAACATTTAACGTATTTAGCGGGTATCAGTTAATTAAAACCACGTCATTCTGAATGATTCTGTATGATGATTTAATGTTACAGCAATGCACGAACGACATCATAAAAACAAGAAATTACGCTTAACACCAACGGGGGTAAATAATGTTTTCAAAAAATAATAATAAAACAATATGTATATAGATATATGTGTGTTAAAATGTTAAATATGTGTCACGCATACTACTAGTAACAAGTTTTCAATATACATGAATACACAGTTCAATTCGCATCATGTAAAGTTGTGTTTTTCAGCTGTATGTTAATTTTCCTCAATAGTGTCATTCTCTGTACAAAACCCATCAAAATTAAAATAACATGTAAATACCGTCATGCACTTTGCTTATAATAGGGCTTTGAAGTACATTTTTCAAAGCACCCCTTACACTTTCTATCACTCATTTTTATCACACTAGCGTACTGATGCCATTGATAATTATTATTTTATAATTAGATGTATTATTATTGTAATTATTGAAGCTTTTATGCAAAAAAATAATACCGCTAATACATTATAGAGCTCTTTGTTGTGTCAAATTGCCGGTCTTTCAGTCTTCAGACAATCTTTACTTTGATACTTATGACGCATTGTTTAAGATGCAAATAAATGTATTAATAAATTCTTTTTGCACTAATATTATATTTTTGAAATATTATTTAGGTGTTGTTTTTTTCGGACCTTCTTTCCGATTCATTTACTAAACAAGTGTCGTTATCCATATGTTTTGCGCTACTATAACCCATGCTTTTGCCTACCAGTGCATTGCGCATGTGCAAAAATCAAAACAATAACAATGAACTGCTCTATATGTAAATTGTATACGTCCATTTTGACAAATGCGATTATTTTGAAGTTTTTAACCACAAACAAAATGGATTTCTACCTTGTAACCACATATATATTATAATTTGCATAGATAAAATATGTATCTTATTTATAATTAAATTTACTATGTCAAATAAGTTGTGTGGCTATAAGTAATTAACTGCAGACTCAGTCACTCTGTTTTAATATATTCACAAATGCCAAAATGGGGGTACGCCATACATGCCATAATTTTTTAGGTCCAAAGCGGGACATTCCATAAAAAATTGTCGGGACATTTGACCAAAAAGCAGGACACCTAAAACGATCTATCATTCCACATTTACTATAGTCAGTATAGTACTAACAAAACTCTTGATACTTTTATTCAAGACATAAAACATCTGATATGAAGCATGAAATCTTAAACATAACAATAACAGTTTTATTAAATTAGATAATAGCAAACAACGAAGATAATATTCATTCTGTTTAAGAGTACAAAATCTAGAACATTACGACAACAATACTCATTATATTAATTTCAATGGCAAACATTAACGCAGGGGAGGCTATCCAGTTGACTGAAAGTACGGGTTACAGTACACTATCTACGAACAGTGACATCAGTTACACACGGAATGCGCGGCCGTACACATTTCCGTATTTTGTTTTTCTTCCTATATACACAGATTAACTGAATTGTGAATTGTCAGGCACTGTATTGGGGTAGTTCAAACTGTCATGAATAACAACACGTTGTTTTTATTACAATAACACAAGACAAGATGGGTAACTCTTTTACTGTTTGTTGCGATGTTTTTTTAAGCATGTGTCCATGCGCAGTTTGTTACTTGTCAATTGCCGCGGTTTTTAATTGGAGTAGGGTCAAAACTGTCATGCATAGCACCTCATTGTTTTTAGCTTAATTGGAGTAGGGTCAAACTGTCATGCATAGCAGCTCGTTGTTTTTATTACAATTACACTAGACAGGATGGGTAGCACTTATTGGACTGTTTGTTGCGATTTTGGTATATTGCAACATTCGGAATATCCCGCTATATTGGAACTAAACATTGAATGTAAAAGACTCATTTATGACGTAGCGTTAATTTACAAAACAATTGTTTTGTAAACCGT